>NC_090804.1:5729000-6038666 GCF_036512215.1 Solanum lycopersicum | reverse complement strand
TAGTTATTTTAGGTATCTTTAATTTTGTGTATAAGGTTTCTTTTGTTTTTTATTTATACAATTTTATTTTAAAAAGTGATTTGTAACTGAAGCGTTAAATATACTAACAATAAATATAGATAATGCCATAATTTAAGGTACGTCCTTTTTTTAAGGTAAACATTCAAATTCAAAATTTTTTTCCAAAAAAATAAGAATTATACAACAATTGAAACAAAAGACAAACTTGTTTTTGCTGTTTATGAAACAGCAGTTCATCAAAAAAAATTTATTTTTTTCTTTGTAATCGAATTCAGTTAAGTGTTCATTGGATGAAAATTCATGTTTATTATTGCAATATTATACAATGTTCTGTTGGATTTACAAATTTTGATTTATGTGCGTTCGTTATTGTGGTGTCATAATTTATTTATTTTTTTGAAAAGTTGGTTTCAAAATATGATTATTTTAAGCAGAAATTTCGTACTATACAATTATATACTTTTTGTTGATGTAGTATTTGTATATTATAAAGAAGATCAGTGTAAGCGAATACATGTAATCGTTGGTGATAATTATATATAGCCATAAAGTAAGTGTTTTGCTTTTGATACAATTATATACTTTTTTTTATGTAGTTTTTGTATATTAAAAAGAATATCATTGTAAAATCAATTCAGTAATTTGATTGTATAATATATACAAAAACAGTCAATTTTAAAAGAAGTCATGTACAGATTAATTTTTGTATATGTCTACAAACTTACCTTTTTTGTATATTAATATGTGTACATGAGTATAGTAATTAAACATGGCAATATATACAACTGTCTAAATGACTTTGTATATACTCCAATAATATATATACTTAATATATACTAACTTCAATAATTTGTATATAACTACTAAAATATACAAATTACAATTTTTGTATATGTATATAAACTTAATATATACTAACTTCAATGATTTGTATATAACTACTAAAATATACAAATTACAATTTTTGTATATGTATATAAACTTAATATATACTAACTTCAATAATTTGTATATAACTAAAAAAATATACAAATTATAATCATATATGAAATTTTTTCATCTGTATAACTAAGTCCAATTACTTTGTGTATATATATACAAAAATAAAAATAATAATGAGCCTTTAAATATACAATCTGTTACAACCACTATTAAGACTTAGTATATTATTCATTATACATAACGTAAAGTATGTATAAAGTAATCAAATCTACAGACACATATACAAATATATAACTAAAACATGTGTGTACTAAACATGCAATATACTATATACAATTACGTGAATACAAAATTTACTTAAATAATATTTTTTTGTATATTGACATCTAAGTAACAAAAAAAATTGTATCTAAATTTGTGTTTTAAGCCACTACCTCATGATTATGATGTTCTTCAGATCCGTCAACTTCACATACATTTTCCTCTGAATCAATGTTTACTATTTTTCTCTTTCTTCCTCCTTGTACAATTTTAATGCCTCTAGCTTTAGCATTGTTAATAACTTCTTGAACTGCCGTAGGGTCATATTTTTTCTTTGATCTCAATTCTTCCATTGTTTGTTCATGTTGAACTTGTTTTGATTTTACCATAGACCCTACATCAACCCCAAAATCTTGAGTTAAACCCATTGAAAACGATGGTAAATTGTCAACAAAATTGACATGCAATGGAATACCTCTGGTAATCCTCATAGTTGAAGATGATTCATTCATTCTGTGACTAATTTGAGATCTAATAAGAACAAACAATAGATTATTTCATCAAAAAAATATGAAAAAACATAAGAAACACAATACATATACAATTGTTGAATAAGGAAAAAAAAGGAAAACGACTAAAATTTAGGAGTACCTACGAAAAATTGAATTCAACTTCGGGAGGGAGTAATTGAATTTTGGACAATTTGAAATTTAAATCAGATAGAAGTATTAATTGTAGGAGAAAAAGGTGGAATATGAATAGGAGAGATAATATTGTTTTGTGTAAATTTATATATAAAATTTAAAAAAACGTTTTTATACTATTGGTTGTATAATAGGTGGTGGACCCCATTAATTATAGCAAAAAAAACTATAATTATAGAAAGTAAATAAATTAAACTATACCCTGTTATATAATTACTTAGAAATGTTTGTCATTCCATATAATTTTCCCTTTTTCCTATTACTTATGATACTGGATCTCGACCTTGAATGCTTCATATTACGATGGACCAATTCATTATCAAGCTAAAAATAAGCCCATTATGGGCCCTCTGCATTTGGCCCAATAATATAGAGCCCGTTTAGGCATTTACACTTGTATTGGGAAAAATCGACTGAAGACGCTGAGCATGGAGAATTCCGACGAAGAACCGCCGCTCGCCGTCGAAATCAACGACGCCGTCAACTCTAATCAACTGACAAAGAGCTCAAAGCTTCCGCCGGTTGGCGTCACCGTCATCACCGGCTATCTCGGTTCCGGAAAATCCACTGTAATTTATGCTTCTCCTCTCCTTATTCAGTTCATAATTAGGTTAGTTAGTTTGGAATTAAAGCGTAATAGTTAATTTTGTTGTTATTTTTAGTTGATCAATTACATATTGAAAACTCAACATGGGAAGAAAATAGCAGTGATACTTAATGAGTTTGGTGAGGAATTAGGAGTTGAGAGAGCAATGATAAATGAAGGGGAAGAAGGTGATCTTGTGGAGGAATGGGTAGAGCTTGCAAATGGATGTATTTGCTGTACTGTGAAGCATAGTTTGGTTCAAGCATTGGAGCAACTTGTTCAGAGAAAAGAGAGGTTAGAGTTTTTTAATGATTATTACTCACTCCATTTCAACTTGTTTGTTCAACTTCCATTGAAAAAGATGTCTTGTTCCTTTTTTGGCAGCTATTTAGTTTCAACTTTCCGCATGACATGATTAGGATCACAATAGTAAAGGACATGTTGATATATCTTACATATCTTCAGTTTTTAGTTTAAGAACAAGATTCAAACTTTTTGTCAAGTCAAAACCTATTGTATATTGTATTGTCCTTTTAAATACAATGTTTGTTTCGATTATTATGTAAAATTTATGTATCATATTTGTTGAATCTGTCGTATGTGACGATGAAATGTGTCATTTTGTGTAACCACCATTTGGTTTGATCACCTTATCTTTTTATCTTCATCTTGTACTTTCGTATTACTTAATAATCCTAGTACAAGTCTGTTTTTACAAGTGTGTTCTTTGAATAATCATTCCTTACATGTTAAGTTTGGAGTAAGGCAACGAAATTCTGTAATTATTTGCTGAAGTATTTCACCTTTTTCAAATGTAATGATGAGCAGTTATTTTGTTTGTTTGCAGGCTTGATCATATATTGCTAGAGACTACTGGTTTGGCAAACCCTGCACCTCTTGCATCTGTGCTTTGGTTGGATGATCAGCTGGAATCAGATGTTAGGCTTGACTCCATAATCACTGTGAGTTTTGTGTTTTCAGAATTTTCCTCATTTTCTTTTACTATTCTGTGCATGGAGAAAAGAATTATATCTGTGAAGTGAAGCTGCTTAGAATTTGGTGTTCTATGGTTTCTCTTAGATATTGAGATTAAAAATTATTTCACTGGTTAGATGTGTATCTTAGGACTTGCTTATTAACTTCATTTACGGACTCATTCTGTTCTCTTATATGATTTAACTTCATATGCAACAGGTTGTTCTCATCGTTGCACTTCTTAAATCCTTGCCATTTTATTTTCCAGTTTTGCATAATGTTGGGTTTTGATTAGTTTTGCTTCTGTGACAGGTTGTTGATGCAAAGAACCTTCGGTATCAGCTAAAACCAAATCCTGACTCCTCTTCATTTCCTGAAGCTTATTTACAAATAGCTTTTGCGGTAATTGATATGTTAGTTTCTCCATTCAATCATCTCAGGTTTCTAATTAGGCTTTCAATCTGTTTTTTCAACTTTCCAGTGGTTGTATTCCCATTCTTATAGGTGCTAACTAGGACTGTACTTCATATAATAGGTCTGGATTATGGATGAAATCATGTCTAACTCTTATTTGTGAACTGTTGTGTGTAGGATGTTATCATTCTTAACAAGGTAGATCTAATTTCTCTAGATGACTCGGGAGCGGTGCTAGAGGAACTGGTGAAGGAAATACGTGATGTTAATTCCCTTGCTAATATTATTCATTCTGTGCGGTGCCAAGTTGACTTATCGAAGATATTAAACTGTCAGGCATATGATCCTACTGTAAGCAATGATCCTTATACATGAAATTCAGCTATTGCTACATAGCAGACGGAAAGCTAAATAATCTTCCATTTTCCTGATTTTTTAAAGCATGCTGCTCATCTTGAAGCATTGTTAAAGGAGAACAAATCTCTAACTACTAAAGGCCTTCATGACAGTGAAGTCAGAACATTGTGCATCTGTGACGCGCAGCAGATTGATCTTGATAAGGTAACTTTTTGAAAGGGGTGCTGGTATGTGCTTGCAGGGCTATGATTTTTGCTAGCTACTTCTGAGTTTTCTGATTCTTTCCTTGTAAAGCAAAAGGGGCTTGCTAATGGTGTCTGATTATCTTTTTCCTATCTAGGAAACTCGTCCTTTAGGGTCCTGTACATGCTAAAAGTTTTATGAAGATTAGTGCACCTTGAAGCCGTTTATTGTAGCTCATACATATTATTATCCTTTCTATGCTCCAGTTGTGGTTTTACCACAATTTCATACACAAAGGTTGACTCTTCACTATCTTGGATCACTAAAGTCCTCATTTCTCTTCTTGGCAATAGGTTCGTATATGGCTTGAGGAGCTCCTTTGGGATAAAAAGTATGGCATGGACGTTTATCGTTGCAAGGGAATTTTAAGAGTCAGAAACTCGGATGAACTCCACACTTTACAGGTAAGAAATCCTATGATAAAGATAACTTTCATCTCCACAAGCTGTTATCTTATAATAATATTTCACCTAACAAATTTGCTGTGCAGTAGTTAAGATTCACCGTCTCTTCGTTATTCTTACAGAAATAGAAAAACCTCTTTGCAAATTTTCCTGCGTAAACGGTAAAACAAGCCTCATACAAAAGCAAACAACTTTACTTGGAGCCTTGAACTTTCAAATTATTTTCCCTGGCCAGTCATTCTCATCTCTATTCATTTTCTTCATCAACAGATTAGAACACGTTTTAACAGAAAATATCACATCCTCCTTTCCCATCCAGTAAATCGAATCTTTCTGCAAGTTTAGTATAATATCTTCTCCAACTGATAATAGTAGTCTGACTCTTCCTATTTCCCAACCGTAAAAGTTCTCCTGAACTGAAAATTCCCAGCTTCTACCATCACAACAATCAGCAATCCTACAGTTTCTGTACAAATCCGAGAATGTTTCTGGTAAAGTGCACTCCTGATTCCACTTGTCTTCCCCGTTCCTTGTGTCTGCTATGCAAATGTGCATCAATATCTTTAATATTGCAACTTTACCAGTTATGTGAAGTAGCACAAAAAGCTATTCAGTGAAGCAAAACGTTATTATGTCTATGCTTTCTGGGTGTCTATGCTTTGTGTTTTCGTTGTCCTAACATGTTTACTACTGCGTCTGGCAGGGCGTGAGAGAAATATATGAAATTGTTCCAAGTCGTAAATGGAGAAACGAAGAGATTCAGATGAACAAAATAGTATTTATAGGTAAAGCTCATTTCAAACTATGAAGTTGATTTACAACTTTTTCTTCTTTTAATCTTGCCTTTCTTTTTCAGGCCGCTTTCTCAATGAAGAGATCCTTTTGCACTCATTACATACTTGTATTGTTGGAACTAATTGACTCGCATAGAATTCGATTAAATCCTATTTTCTATCGTTAAGATGGAAAACTAAATCAAGAATTCTCTATCTTCATCATTACTCGTTATTTCTTTCATCTCGATGATTAACTTAGTTTACGAGAAATCTTGTAGTGATTGAAATGATTTACGAGAAATTCTCTATCTTCATCATCCTTGGTGTATGTTAGAGCAATTTTGGCTGCACAAAATTAAAATACAATTGGTATACTAGTATTTAAGGTATATACATACCTATCATAATCAATGCTTTAAAATATATATCAAATTAAGAACTTGTACCCAAAGACACTTAAATGGCATTGTCAACAATAAGACCATGTGTATTGACTATTGTGTCCCACAAAAAAAAAAATCATACTTGCCCCTCAAATTTTCTTTCTAGTAACATCTCAAGTCCATTTAATTCAATTTAGGTTCGTACAATTTTATTTTCAAATTACCAAACTTCAAAAAACACACATTTGATTAAAAAAAAAACTTTTCTTGTAAAGTATCATAACTTGATTTTTCTCATTCATTCTAATATAAAATTCTTCTAAAAACATCATGTGCATCTCACCTTCAGAAATCTATCAACTAAAAACGTACCCGTCAAATCCAAATTGATCAACCCGTACACCTTAAAAACTTTACAAATTTACCCTTGTTTCAAATAAATGTCATTTAATAGAATGAGAAATATATAAAGCAATAAATAAATAAAAAAAGGTAGAGTAGGTGTTGTTTGTTATGGTGTCATAGCAAATTGTCTTTATCAATGAGTTGGCCATTTCTCCCGACAATTTACAACAGCGCGCTGAGCTAATATATTCATAATACTACACTAATAGGAGTTGGGCCATATATAGGATAGTAGGAGATTTTGCTTAGTTATTACTACCTTTTGGTTTCGTTTCAATTGGCTTGTCTGGTTTTATTTTAATGTAATGATAATAAATTTAAAATATATTGAATATCTCTAAATATTTTTTTATTTTTAATCGTATGATCTTAAACGTGTTATATGTGTGGACAGTTAGAATAGAAAACAAAAACCATCCATTTTGATCATTGAACTTTTTCTTTTATGTAGGTTATATTTATCACGTGGGCTTAACGCAACTTATAACGATCTTTTTTTTTAGTGGTTGAGTTTTTATATGACTACGAAATGTTAACTTAAATTTAAATCAAAATTATTGGATTATGAATTAAATCTACGTATTAGACTTCTCGCAATGTTGCGGATATCGAAGCGTCCATCACGCGGAATTATTTAATTAGGAGGTGTCAAACCAAAATTGGAGTATGATAAGAATAATTAACAAGTTAAAATAGATTAAGAAGAGTTTGATTACGACTCTATCATCATTTATTATAATTTCTTTTTTGTTGGTTACTTTTTTATTTTTCCTTAATATAATATAATCCTTTTCCTGTCATTCCATTTCCACATAAAATATTTCTCCCATTCATGTGATGCATGTGCTATGGAATCAAGCTAACAATTAAATATCATATTATAAAATTAATCTCAACATTTAAAAAAATACTTATTATCATATATTGTTTATCAATTTCATTAAAATTTAATAATTAAAGTGGAATAAGGATAAGTATTAATCTAGGATTCTCTTTTTCTTTGTTCTTCTTTTTCCCCCTTTAAAATATCTTTATTTTTTTACCTTTGTGTCCCTATTTTTAATATTACTTTATTTTTTAAATACAAAAATCATTTTTCTTATCAAAAGATTCACATTATCATAATTTACAAGATATTAATATTGATAAGTTAATTTACTTTGAAATATCAAAAGATATGTTATATATATATATATTAAATTCATGACATAATAATAAAAACACTTATTAGTTATTTATTGGTCCTAACTATACTAAAATTAATATGCTACAAATAATACCAACAAGAAAAAGAATTATTTCCAATTATTGACATTTTGCTTTTATTGCACATTATCATTATAGTTATAATTAAAAAAAGTACATTTTAAATATTATAGTGGAGTGTCCCGAAAGACTTGTTAGTGATAAATAAAGTGTTAAATTATTATATCATCGAAAATTATTACCCAATATTTGCATTAAAAAAATAACCAAAAAAAATATGACATTATGTCTGTTAGTTCAATTTTACCAATTAGTAAATAACAATGATTAATATTTTACTATATATATAATTATGATAAATTAAGTTGGTTAACATAAATACTGAGCTTGAATAAATAGTTACCATTTATGTTAGCATAGACATATTAAGAAAGGTAAAGTTGAAGTACAATTTCTAGAAGCTAATTATAATTTATAGGTAAGTTGTTATTTATATCTGGTGGTTGACACTAATCATGTAAATTTTTTTAGAGTTAATAGTAAAAAGCATATATAAACTAATCAGGTAAATTTGTTAGTTTTAATAGTACAAAACATATATAAATTAATTAGGTAAATTTGTTAGATTTAATAGTAAAAAATACATAAACTATCGCATCAAGTTTTATATCTCAACGATTTATTGTATCATTACATATCTAAAGTATCATTTCATTTATATTTAAATATACCTAGATGCTAAATCTGTCCACAACGTCTAGGTAAGTAGGTAACAACCATCCAAACCGTTAATTAGTTATCATATTATTACCATCAGTATTAATATATTACCCATCTTTGTATCTAGATAACAACCGTCTAAATCAAAAGTCCGTTAATTATTTTGTATATTCTTGCCATAAATATTAGTATATTAACATTTATCACATTGTTTCATTCTTTGTTTATCGCCATCTATAGTACAAAAAAAAACTATACCAATAATTATTTCTGTCTCAAATTATCTATCGTATTTATCTCCTCTTATAAAAATACTCTAATAACTATGATACTTTTTAAACTATTTTACCCTCCTTTATGTTTTTAATCTTTTTTTTAAAAATAAAATTAAATGGAAAAGAAAAGTAGGCCCCACTGATAATCCTAGTCACAAAGGGCAAAAAGTAAAAAATAAAAAATAAAAAAATTGTCACAAAAAAAAAAAAAAGTGAAAAAGAGAAAGATATTCAACACAATTATTCCCCTGTAATTATTAGATTATGTGAGTTTTCATTTCTCAATGTGCGAGTCCTGTAATTTGATCTGTATACAACAAACAAGGAGATTTACTCTCTGCATTTTCTCCAACAGAAAAAAATAAAAATAAAGCTGCTGTTACCTTCTCTTTCCTAAAAACTCTGTTCTTTTTCATTTTCTGTATCTTTCTTTATATGTCAATACCAATCCCAACTCTGCATAGCTTTCTGCAACTGTCACAATATATATATATTGAGAAAATAGAGAGACATTCCTACATTTTATGTCCATCCCATTTATCAAGACTCAATCTTTAGGTACAATAAACAAAAACCCTAAGCTTTTATGCTTTATTTGATTGTCATTTGTTGTAAAGATTGAATCTTTTTGGTTAAAGTTGTAATTTTTTGGTTTAAATGGCATTTTGGATGTGGATCTGATCTGGGGTTTTTGATCTTTTTGTGTTGATGATTGGAATGGTTGAGAATTTTGAATCTTGATTTGTGATTGGTCTTTTTCATTTGGTGTCTTTTTGCAGGGTGATCTGAGGATTTGGATTGCTTGGTTTGTAAGGGAATAGAGAGAGTTGTTTCAGAATTGGCATTGGTTGGATTGGTTGTGTGTTGTGTGAGAGAATTGTGAGTCATTGGTAGTTGATGTGTCATAATGTTTTAGGAGGGGCTTTTCACTGATCTGCCATTTGATTGTTGTACTTGGTGATTGTGGAGACTTGTGGTATTGGAATTTCACCTGATTTGTAATCTTGTTTAGTTTGGTATGATTGGAGAATTTCTTTATGTTGAGCTTAGGTAGTGGTTTAAACAGATGCCAGTTGAAATTGTTTGGATTTTGGGTGATATATATGGGAGATGGTCTCTGATGATATATTACATTTTTCATAGTTGTTGGAGGTTCAGGTTGAAGCAATAGCTACCACCTAGTGGTCTAATTCAACTCGATTTTCGAAGGGGTTCTTGAAACTTGGCCATGAGAAGCCCTTTGGTCAATAAACTATCATTAATTTTCGGCCCTAGACCGCCACTCAACCGAATACTCTTGTGTCTGGTCAGTGTCTGTGTGCTACTAGCATTGTTATCATCATTTTCTACTACTACCTTTGACTCGGCGACTTCCTATGCAAAGCCTGATATCTATACAAATTATAGAAAGCTAAAGGAGCAAGCAAGAAATGATTATTTAGAGCTTAAGAGCATTTCTCTGGGAGCTAACCTGATTAAGGATGTTGGTCTTTGTGGGAAGGAAAGAGAGAATTATGTGCCTTGCCATAATGTATCGGCAAATCTGTTAGCTGGGCTTAAAGATGGGGAGGAATTTGATAGGCACTGTGAGTTATCGCAAGAACACCAAAATTGTTTGGTTCGTCCTCCCAAGGAGTACAAGATTCCACTGACTTGGCCAGCAGGTAGGGATGTCATATGGAGTGGAAATGTGAAGCTAACCAAAGATCAGTTCCTTTCTTCTGGAAGCATGACAAAAAGGTATAGTTGGTCAAATTCAGGTCATCTTTCAAATTTGCACATCTAACTTTTTATGCCTTCTTTAAAGTTGGTCACCAGTTTACTTTGTTTCCAGGCTAATGTTATTGGAAGAGAACCAAATAGCTTTCCATTCAGAGGATGGAATGATTGTTGATGGTGTCAAAGATTACTCTCACCTTATTGCGGATATGATTGGTCTAGGAAGTGATACAGAGTTTCTTCAAGCCGGTGTAAGTTCAACGGTTGTGCTGCATTAAATAGACATTCTTATTTATCTCTTGTTTGTATCTTTGTGTGTTTCCTTAAAGTCAATTATATTGGTTTGCGAATGAGGTACTGGCTTCATTCCTACATCTAAATGCAGATATATTGTCTTTCTCTTCTGAATAACAGGTGCGCACCGTGCTGGATATTGGTTGTGGATTTGGTAGCTTTGGTGCCCATCTACTCTCATTGAGGTTGATGGCTCTTTGTGTGGCACCATATGAACCATCTGGTAGCCAAGTTCAGTTAGCACTCGAGAGAGGACTTCCAGCTGTCATTGGCAACTTTATTTCGAAACAGCTTCCATTTCCATCATTGTCCTATGACATGGTTCACTGTGCTCAATGTGGAATCATTTGGGATAGCAAAGGTATTGTTGCAGTTGTGCTTTGAGGAAGTACGATTTTCCTTTTGGCATTTATGAGTGTCTTATCTTATTATATTGGGATAATGCCCAAGTACCCCCTCAACCTATGTCCGAAATCTCAGAGACACACTTATACAATACTAAGGTCCTATTACCCCTGAACTTATTTTATTAATAATTTTTTACCCCTTTTTAGCTTACGTGGCACTATCTTGTGGGCTCAACGATGGTTGACTTTTTTTTTCGAACTAGTGCCACGTAGGCTAAAAAGGGGTAGAAAATTACATATAAAATAAGTTCAGGGGGGTAATAGGACCTTAGTATAGTATAAGTGTGTCTCTGGGATTTCGGGCATAGGTTGAGGGGGTACTTGGGTATTTTCCCTATTATATTTATAATTTCCATGTATTAAATATGATATGTACTTCATTTCAATTTTTTTTTTCATGATGTCGATTGTCAAATCCACTCCTAGAAACATTACATGTAATCCTTTTCCAATCTGTTATATGATTTACCCCCTACATTGGTAACATAGTTTCCAAATAGAATAATGTTGCTTGATATTGCCTATTTAGCTATACTTTACTACTGTCCTGCTAATCGGTTTTCCTTAAAATTCAAATCCTGCTCTCTCTCACCTGAGCTGGACCGCAGCCTGAAAGCTTAGACTATCTTGTGTGTCAGAGATTGATCTTAAGCTGGGGCTAAATAGATATTATTATTTAGAAACCAACACCATATTCATATATACAGATGCATTCTAGTCTATAGTTGATTTTATACTTTCACATTTTCTGTAGGTGGAATCAAAAGCGAGTTTGTTTTCACCTTTCAGCTATCATAATGATACAATTTCAGATCTCATATCGCCTTCTAAACATTTAAATATCCATTCAATCCTGTTAAAATTTGAAAATAAATGTAATAGCATGGAACTGACAATGATTTGACAAAACAGATGGGCTGTTTCTTATTGAAATTGACCGTTTACTCAAGCCTGGTGGTTACTTTGTCTTAACCTCACCTACAACCCAGCAGCAGGATAGTACTACCAATACAAAGAACGGAATTACATCTAGTTCACTGGAAGGATTCACTAAGAAGCTCTGTTGGTCTCTTTTGGCACAGCAAGAAGAGACGTTTATTTGGCAGAAGACAGCTGATTCTCAGTGTTATACATCCAGGTAAGGCTACTAAGAAAGGCAATGTGTGTAGCTAATTTACTCCCACTCTCCGACTGTGTTCGGTTTCTCGCTTCCTCGACTTTAGTTAAATCAAGTTATAAGCTAATTTCAAGATTAAAAAGAAAGAACGAAAGTTTTGCAGAGTTTCAAATCTAGAAATATAATACCTAATAAGGTACAAAAGACCATATTCTTTTGTTAAGGCATTACCCCTACCCCCCTACCCCCCAACCCATGCGCACACACACATCCAAACATTTCTTATGGATCATGGATAGGTTTGAAACTGTTGTCATTTGTGCACTTGTTTATAAAGTATTGTATGCCTATGCCCCCAATTGCCCTATATCATTTACAAAACCAAAAAAGTTGCCGTTTATGCTCTGGTGTTAATATTCGTGTGTTTTGATGTGTTTCCAAGTTCAGTTTTGCCTTTTATTTGTCTTCTTTTTCCACTTAACTTCCATGACAAGAATTTTCGTTTAATTGTAGCAGTCAGGGTGAGATACCAGTTTGTAAAGGAAATGAGATGCAAATGTACTACCAACCACTTGCACACTGTATATCTGGGACAACGAGTCGCTGGTGGGTTCCAATTCATAGCAAATCTGATCATCTGAACTCAACTGAGCTTGAAATTCATGGCAAGTGTTCTTTCTGTTTTCCCAAAACTTGATTGGTTGTTGCAATGTTTTCAGTTTTATATTCGTTCTCCAATTCTGGGTTATTTTGTCCCTCTATTTTTAGCAGTCATTTTTTTTACCAATCTTTTGCTTTGTGACAGGGCTCCATCCTGATGATTTCTTCGAGGATTCAAACTTCTGGAAATTAGCTCTGAGAAATTATTGGTCTTTGCTATCACCCTTGATTTTCTCTGACCATCCGAAAAGGCCAGGAGATGATGATCCATTACCTCCATATAATATGGTGCGTAATGTCATGGACATGAATGCTCATTATGGCGGTCTTAGTGCTGCATTAATGGAGGCAAGAAAAGCCGTATGGGTGATGAATGTGGTTCCTCTTGGGGCACGTAATACACTTCCTCTCATACATGATCAAGGTTTTGCCGGTGTTCTGCATAACTGGTGAGACATTGTTATAAATGTTCTAAAGACTTGCAAATACACGTGTAAAATTGGAAAGAATGCTTTCATGTTCTCAAGTTTCTTGATAGTAAAATTTTACTATATATTTTCTGTTTCGTATTAGTTAGCGGAAGCAATTACATCTTTCTGGAATGATCCTGTTGTTTTCCATGCGTACTTTAATGTTGGCTGTCAGCCTGAATAGGTTTTGGTTGTGATTGTAATCTTCTCCGTCACCAGAATTAATATCTTCTGCTTAGTGATGTCTTTATATAGTCAGTGAGAATGTATTTAAGATCATAAGAAGCTCGATCATATACTCACCTGGATATATTCTTAAAATTTGAGTCCTTTCAGTTGAATTCTCATAAAACAATTGGAGTTGAACTGTTTTTATTGCTAGATGCTCGAAATATTCTGGTTACTCATTCCGACTGTTGTTCAAACATTGGTGTAGGTGTGAACCCTTCCCTACATATCCCCGAACGTATGATTTGCTCCATGCAAATGGGCTCCTTTCCCATATTGCTTCACAAAAATGCAGCATGTTTGAACTACTTCTGGAGATGGATCGTATTTTAAGGCCTGAGGTAATATTCCATTTGCTCTTTTGGTTTACTTTTTCTTCGAAGGTTAGCTTGTTTCCCTCAATGTAAAAATATACTTGTTGCAGGGATGGATTATTCTTTCTGATACATTGGGTACAATAGAGAAAGCACGTACATTAGCTGCCCAAATCCGCTGGGAAGCCAGGGTGATCGACCTCCAGAATGGAAGTGACCAGCGACTACTTGTATGCCAAAAACCATTCGTGAGGAAGTGATATTCTGCAAAATGCATAACTTCACCAATCCAATGGTTGTCCAGTCCTTTTTAACACTGGTAAGTTCTTAACTTCTCGTGTAAACTAGGAATAAGTATGAAAACGCGGAAGTTCAATTGAAAATCTGTAAATCCGCGCTTTCTGTCATATATATTTTTTTCATGAAGTGGACTACATTTTGATATTACAAGGCCACAAGCTGCGCGTTGACGTCTGAATCTCGTGGTCCTCGCATAATATGGTGCTCACAAAGCTGAAACTAAAGTATTTGGAAGCTGATGAATATAGAGAGTGCTTTTGTTTCATCAAGTAGTTAACAGTACACAACAGAAGATTTTTGACCTTTTTCTATTTATTTTTTTTCAATATTTATGTAACAATTCTTTCATCTTATTTTTTTTTTTCAATTTTGAAATTCATTCTGAATTTTGTAATTGAATTATGTTTTGTACTGAGGAACTACCCTTTACTGAGAGCAAATGTTCTATATTGGATCAATCATAAAGATGACACTTAACCAAATTCTTCAAGAATTGGCCTTCCATCATTTGTCTTGTAGGGCTGCATTATATTTAATTGCTTGGACTCGGTATTTGATACGAGTGTGGATTTAGAGGTTGAGTATGGTATCCGATAAGACAGTACAAATTTAGGTACAGTACAAGTTCGAGTGTCGTTTAACCGTTTAAAAATAATTCAGAATATCTAAGATAGACTTATAGTGTGGTCTAACTCAATTTTTTGTTCTCACGTTGTAGTAAAGCTCAAATATTTCTAACAAAGAAATAATGAATTGATTTGGGGTGGTGGATATTTAGTTAACAATCATTATCGGTTAAATAGCTAAGAATTTGATTTTAAAAAATCACTTTGAAATAAGGATAAAAATTAGATGAATTATGATGCATATGAGTTGACGGATGATATTTTGCTCGAAAGCAAACACAGTCACATTATTTTTTAATCGAGAGTTTGAGATAGTCAAAAGTAAAAGTATGAAACGAATCTCTAAGTTAAATACTTTATATATCAAATAACATTAATACAATTATTTAATTGTATATCGGCTTATCGATTAACTCGTTAAGAGAAAAGCTCAATCCTTTAAAAATGAATAACTCGATAATAAAAAAATTAAAACTGTTACCAAAATCACTAAATCAATTATTCATTATCGATAAAAGAATAACTTTTACTTTTCAATTAAGATTATTGATTTTTGAACAACCCTAATATACGTTAAAGATAGTGATGACTACACTTTCAAATCCTGAACTTTATTACTTTATTTGGTTAGTATCCAAATGTAATTTGACAAACCATGTTTGGGCCTTCTAGTTTCTAATGGACCCAATTTCACTAAATTTGGGCCTCAACTGTAATTTCCTCATAACTTTCATCTTCCTCGCCTGAACCATTTTCCCACTCCACCGGCGGCCACTTCTCTCTACCGGAGACTTGAGTAAAAGATTGGGATTTACGTTTGTACTTTGAGGTTACTGCGCATTTTCACCTATTGGTTCGAATTCCGACGAGAGCCTCTTGATTTTTGCTATTTTGGGAACAAATTTGTATAGTTTGGAGCTTAAGCTTCCGAGAAAAATACCGGTATACCTCAAATCGACTCTATTTACTGCTTGTAGCTTGTTTGGATGCTTCTATATTTATATATTGATTATTGCTTTAATTTCGTATCATTAATCAGTGTGATTGCGTAGTAACCTTGTTTTTTCTTCTCATTTTGTCTCTGTTTATCATCTCATAATCCTATTTTATCATTTACTGTATCTTTTTGTAAAGGTTTATCTTTCAAATTGCGTATGTGTGACGATATGATGCATTATGAAGCTATATGTAACAACCATCCAAACAAAGTCTTTAACAATTTAATGTGTTGTGATTCAATTTTTTTAATATGTGCTCAATCTTAGGCTGTCACAAACTTTTTGATTCTCTATTTGTTAGAGAGAGAGGTATTTGAGTCTATGGAGTCTATCTTATCTATTGATTTTGGCTCTCAGGTTTATTTCTTATTGTTTTGTAAATTCCAGTTGGTTCATAGGCTTGTTTAATTTTTTATTAGTTTGCAGTGCACTTTTATACTGGTGGTGTTTTTATATCAGTTTTCCTTAGTCCTACTTAGATTTCACTTCTTTTGAGCTGAGGTTCTATCGAAACCGCCTCTCTCCTCCATAGAGGTAGTGGGTAAGGACTGGGTACTACATCCTACCCTCTCCAGACAATATGTTGTTGTTGTTTCCCTTAATCCTGTTCCTGTAGCTTGGTCTGAACTGGGATAATGCATTTTATGGAGTCTCATCTTTATTACAAAAATAAATAAATATTGGTATCATCAGGACATATCCCTGAGCAAAAGGATGAAAGAGAGTAAACTAGCCATCATTGAGTATAGGTAAGGCTCACCAAAACTGCTGAAAAAGAACCCAAATCTCTAAAAAAGTGAATTTGTAATAAAAAGCTAACCTTGATTGATCTTTTTTAAAGATTTGTATAACATATAGGAGCAATAAACTAGGAACTGTGTTAAAAGAAGCTACCGTCTGATAACAAATGATGTTTATTAAAATGCAATAACAAGGAAATCAAACAAATAAATAAGAAACAGATAGAACACATGGATAGAAGTAGAAATTAGACTGCGGAGGACAGAACTTAGTAGAAATAATGGATAAATCTAACAATTATATCATTAGATTTTTATCCTTGGAAGAAGGAAATGAACTTCTACAAGGAAGAAACCAAAAGAGGTTCAATATGGAGTTACAAGGGATAATCCCTAAATACTCACCAGAAGGAGTATTATCATCCAACGCTACCCCCCTAAAAGGGAAAAGAAAGAGACTATGTTCGGTTCTAATTAAGGTTTCAATACCCAAATTTTCCCTCAGCTAAGGCCTTAATAATTGAATGGGCCGAAACTGCAAGAATATCCATAATTAAAAAGATTTTTCCTGTTTCCTTGACTTGATTTTTTGGTTTCCACATCCTTTTAAAGCACTTATAACTCGATGTCAAATTGAAAGCCTTCAATGTCACGGGTGCTTCTACATCATTTTACGAGTAATATGTGTTCTAATACTAAGCTTTGCTTTTCAAACACCTTTATTTCATCAGAAGTCTTCAGCAGTAAAACAACAGAATAGTGCTGGACTATTAATTGAAGTGAAATATGTTCTTCTTAAAGATAATAGAGCATGTGGATCTTCAAAAAAGAAAATGACAATCTTGGATGTGTTGATTACAGGGTTGCTTCCAGTTTCGCGGAAGATGTCACTTTTCAGGCTCTCTAGAAGAGTCAATCCTTTACTTTCTTTAAACAGGACTCATCATTATCCACTTTCCACATCCAGGTGATTAATTAGCTATTTTACTTTTCTCTTAGTTCTTTTTCCCTTCTGGCATATCTGCATTGCCATGAGTTAATGGTAGTTGAGTGTGTCCCATATTGCTCAACCTATTCTTCATTGATTCAGGGAATATCTTGAAATTGTAGCGTCAAAAGATATAAATCTTGGGGTAATCAACAATAAATATGGACAAATCTTTGGTTTTGGATATCGAGGTTTCACATCAAGATGTGAGCTTAACAAATCTACTCTTCACAACTGCAAAGGGCCCTCCTTTTTGAGAGGGCAGAGTACAGTTACGTCTTGGCCAGTGTTGAATCTTCATCATCATTATGCAACTCAGGCTACTGCAACAGAGAATAAATCAAGGAAGATGCTCTTTTATTTGGTGGGTTTAGTTTTTGCTATGGTAGGGGCTAGCTATGCTGCAGTTCCCCTGTACAGAAGATTCTGCCAAGCCACGGGATATGGAGGTACAATTCAACGCCGGGAGGTCAGTTATTCTTCATTAATGTGGTTATGGATAGGCTTTCAAAGTCCTGAAATTAATGAAATTTACCACCTTACAGAGTGTTGAAGAAAAGATTGCCCGACACGAGAAAGATGGAAGAGTTACTTCCAGGTACTTCATATGTTGCTCACTTGAAGATCTTTTTTATTGTAACTTGCATGGGTACATTTAAAAGTTTTTTGTTCACTCATGTTATTAAAAATCATTGCTTCAAACTTAAAGAGATGAAGTGATGCAAAACTAGGGGACATCTCTCCATGGGTGGAGGCATGCGCTCTAGAGAAGTGTGCTCTCCAAACTATGAAGCCATACTGATACAGAGAAGAACCGGTCAATTCTTTAAATCTCAATGTTAAGGAGTTGCATTAATATTCGCATTATGTCTTATTAGATGCTGAAATGAGCAATTTTTATTGCAATTTGATTTAGTTACTAAAAGCAATGAGATTTTCTTGTGAATGGTGCACTTCACTTCAAAAAGAACGAGCTTTACTTCTCACTTTTGTTTCAAGCTTCATGGACCTTGTCGTTTTTTGTGCTTCTAAGAAGCATTGTTTCTCTTTAGTTCTTTCAATCTACTTTCCTAAAAGATAGTGAATAAGAAATACAGTGGTGTTCCTTGAAGCAAATACTACAGATAACTTGCAAATCCACCTAATTTCTAACCATTCCACGGGCCATTGGAGATTTCTCAATTATCAAAAGAAAAACATTATTTCTGGAAGAAATTTTTAATATGGTATGTTTTTAAGTGAAGCCTTTTTCACAATTTATTTATGTAACTCTTTTATATTTCATTAGGGAGATTGCAGTACAATTCAATGCTGATGTAGCAGACGGGATGCCTTGGAAGTTTACTCCAACACAGCGTGAGGTGCCTTTTCCGTTATAGGCATGTGTTATGTTCATTAATAGTTAGTCAACGTACTAGTGGTTTAGCATGCTTCGTATGTTCCACTTGATGTATTATCCTTATCTTGTGATTCAGGTAAGAGTAAAACCAGGAGAGAGCGCTCTAGCGTTTTACACTGCTGAAAATCGAAGTTCGACTCCTATTACAGGTGTATCAACATACAATGTGACCCCCATGAAGGTATTTGCTTATAAAATTAGGTGTGAGCGTAGTTTGTCCACCTCCCCTTGTTCTCTACAACCTTTAGGCAGCTTATGTGACTTCAAGACAGAACTCCCTAGTCCCTCCACCTATTGTCATATTTCAATGTTTTCCTCTATGGAACATCTCAAAACTGTAGATACTCCTCATAATTCTTATGTTATTTCTATTAGACAAGTCTTCTATTTCAGAGCCTCTTCCAAACATATTATAGGTCATAAATAAAGGAATCTTTTCTTTTAAAAATAAAGTTACAATATGATGTTTGAGAGTCAACTTTCATTGACGTTGGCACCAATTTGGTGCCACACCCTCTGTTCAAGAGCGTCACCGACATGAAGGTTTTAACTATCCGATACGGAACTTAATCGTACTCTCTAAAGAAAAGGAAGTGAAGGATGAGACCCCATGTCACTATGCTTTTTGAGACTCTCATAGATCATGTATCTACTACTGACGGTTATATATTTTGTAGTCCAGTCGTTTGCTCAAAATATATTGTTCTGAATAGATTAGTATAATTGACAACCATAATGGTGATGTGCCTTCAATTTCATAGCATAGTCACCCTAGTAGACCCATACTTAGTTGTTTCACCCTAGTAGACCCATACTTAGTTGTCAAATTCACACATCAAAAAAATAGTCATAACTATGCGCAACTTGCACCCTCTAGCGAGGTTATTCTTCATCTTTTATATTCTGATTGAACATCCATCTTAATTCATGGCATAGACATTTCTGCGCCATTTAACTTGTGGGTGTGTTAGACAGTAGTGGCATAATGTTCGCTCTCATATAACACTGCTAGTCTTATAGTTGTTCCATAAAACTTACCTTTTCGTTTAGTAGTAATCATTCTATCATGTAAAACCTTGATAGCCCTTTTCCATTTCAACCATACCATTTTTGAAGAGCATCTCAGTATCTCACCTAGATATCTATAAACACTACTCAAGCACCTCAACCCCGTCTAATCTCACATCATATTCACTCTTCTTATTTTGACTAAGCTCGTACTGCATTCGGTCTTTTGCTTTTCTTAAATCCCTTTCATTGTAGAATGATTCTCCACACTTCCATCTTTTGGATGACATCCTCATTGGTTTGGTCGATTAACACAATATGACCTCTATTTTCTTTTGTGTGTGTTAGCTCATCAATAATTAGGGCAAACAATTTCGGGCTTAATGCTGATCCTTCATGTTTGTCTTATCAGGCTGCTGTATATTTCAATAAAATACAATGTTTTTGCTTTGAGGAACAGCGATTGCTTCCTGGGGAGCAGATTGACATGCCTGTAAGTAGCTCCTCAACTTTCATTGCCTGAAGATTATTGCATCTATACCTCTTTTCATTCCAATGACACATTAATCAACTTGCATTTGTAGGTTTTCTTTTACATTGATCCTGAGTTTGAAACCGACCCCAAAATGGATGGCATAAACAATTTGATCCTATCATACACCTTCTTTAAGGTCTCGGACAAATAAAGAAGCTGCATAGCTCCCGCCACCTGGGCATGGTCACCACCAGATATGTAATTTACTGCAGCAATAACTTGATTTTTGTGGCTGACAAGGGAATGAACAGTGAAAACATTGTTTCACCTGTAGTTTGTGTTATTACTGGACCAAAAAAAAACTCATTTATCATCCTACTGCAATAATTTAAAAGATAACATAAAAATATGAAATGGCTACAACAATTGTAGCCTTTTCTTTAGCCATATTTTGTCTTTCTGTTTTGTTGGTTGATAACTGTTAAAACACTAAACTTGTTATGTATTGTACTTGTATGAAATCTAAGATGTCAATAACAACATACTCAATATAATCTCATGAGCTGAGTCTGAAGGTAAAGTGTACGACCTTATTCCTACCTAGTAGAGATAGATTGGTTGTTTCTGATAAACCCTCAATAGTTACAATAAACTAAAGATCAATATAGAACTTAAATTGAAAGACCTGATTTTAAGTACTTCTTAGAAGTGTGATTATTTCTTCTTTTGTTGTCCCTTTGACTTTGTTGATTATTTCTTCTTCTGTTATCCCTTTGACCTTGTTGCTTTTTTCTCCTTTGCGTAGTAATTGTGTGTTCATATTCTTCAATGAAATTTGAAAGCCATTTTGGATTTCCAGTAGAAATCATGAAATATCCAATAGAAAATCCAATACATAGTCCACATCCATAGCCCAAAAGAACCGCCTTCCATTCAATGAGGAATTGAGAATTGATTTCTTGATCTAGCAATGATGATGTATCATTTCCTTCTTCTACCCCTTTATTATGACAACGTCTCGTAACTGGGTATCCATGTAATCCAATATTACTTTGGAATGCATATGAATTTTCCCCAAAGGTTGCAAATTGACGTCCGTGAGGTATGCATCCTGTGAGACGATTGTAGGAGAGATCCAACCAAACAAGATTTGAAAGAGAAACGAGTTGTTCTGGTATCTCTCCTTCAAGCAAGTTGTCTGATAGGTCCAATAGCTCAAGTGTTTGCATCTTTGCTATTTCTACAGGAATGGGACCAGAAATTTCGTTGGAGGAAGCAGAGAACACTCTTACATTGATCAAGTTACCTATTTCTGGAGGAATATGACCTGCTAACTGATTTGAACCAAGATAAGTTTCAATAAGATTGACGAGTTTCCCTATTTCTACAGGAATGGAGCCAGAAAGGCGATTTCCATAAAGACACAAATAGGTCAAGTTGTTCAAATTCCCTAATGAAGTAGGGATAGAACCTTCAAGAAGGTTAGTATTTAAAGCTAGCCGAGTTAGAGACCTTAGGTAACCTATTTCTTTTGGAATCGAACCATTCAACTGGTTCATAGAGATGTGGAAGGTCCCAAGCTTGGTTAGTGAATCGATTTGTGGTGGGATTGTGCCTGAAATATAATTGTTGGACAAATCAAGACGGACAAGATTAGTGAGTTTACCAATTTCAAGTGGAATGATTCCAGAGAAATGATTTATACTAAGATTAACATATTCAAGAAAAATGAGAGTCGAAAAAGGAAAATCATAGAGTGTGTCAATAACACTTGCATTTGTAATATCCAAACTGTTTACCCTTCCATTAGAACATTTAACTCCATTCCAATCCCTGCATTCACTAGAATTTTGTGTCCATGAAGCCAATAATGAATCATTCTTATAATGCAAAGTTGATTTCCATTTTAGGAGAGAAGTTGCTTCCTCAATAGAAGCAAAAGTAATTGTGAAGAGATATAAGAGTGAAAAAATGAAGTAGAGGAAATATTTTGGTAACCATCATTATTGATTTTCAGTTGATTATTTTGGTTTTTGATCAAGAACTTGTATTTTTTTTAAATAGTGTAGCAGGTCTGGCTAGTCAATGAGTCTTCATTTTCTCAGCTTGTGAAACACAAGAGTAGACTTTGGAGTCAATGACTCTTAAATTGGCCTAAGTTGTAATGAAGATGTTGAAATTGTAGTACAATTCAATGAGTCAATGATTTGTCTTCTGTCGTGTTTTTTGGTTGATAAATGTGATCCACTTCCCTGGTTAAGTGTTGTACTAGTACTAAAAACTAAGATGTCGACACCAACATATTCCATGTAATTCTACAAATGACGTTTGGGAAGGGTAGTGTGTGTGCAGATTTTACCCTTACCTTGATAAGATTGTCGAGTTCCCCTATTTCTTTGGAAATGGAGCCAGAAAGGCGATTATAAAAATACAAATAGGTCAAGTTGTTCAAATTTCCTAATGAAGTTGGAATAGAACCAAGAAAATTTTGAATTCTTATTTCATAATTTTGGCATGGATACTCTAGAGGTGGCGGGTATGATTCACCAGGTCACTATGAAATGATTCTAAAAAAAAATGGGCGAAACAAAGTCTATAAGTAATATTTTTAAAAATTTATGAACTAATACGTACGAAAACTAAGAAAATCCTGAATTCTTGTTTCGTAACCCCCTAAATACTTGAAATAAAATAACATAGAATCCTCTAGAGGTTGTGAATATGATTCACTAGATGATCCTAAAGTTTTTTGAATCAACAATGTTTAACTCCATGATTCAGCATTTGTAATATATATTCAGCATGTTTACATTACCCAACATTTAATTCCTTCTGGAAAATGCTGATTTTTTGCTCAGAGATTGTGCCTGAAATATAAGTGATGGACAAAACAAGATAGATAATATTAGTGAGTTTACCAATTTCAGATGAAATGGTATGAGACAGATGATTTATGCTAAGACTAACAAATTCAAAAAAAAAAAAAAGTCAGACACAAATGGAAAATTATGGAGTAACACACGCGAAAATTAAGAAAATTATGAATTTTAATTTTATATAATCCTTCAATACTAGAAAGGGTGGCGTGGATCCTCTAGGCAATGAATATGGCTCACTAGGTCATTACGAATGATTTTAAGAAAATATTGATCAATTTAAGCCGGTCAGTAATATTTTTAGAAGTTTATGGACTGTTACATACACATCCAAATGCTATAAAAAAAAATGGTGTGAATCATATAGAAGCTAACAAGTATGGTTCACCAGATCATTACAGGATGATCTTTAAAAAAAATCCGTCAAAAAGAGCCGACCAGTAATATTTTCAAAATTTATGAACTAATTAATGCTCACGAAAAACTAAGTAAATCCTGAATTCTTGTTTTGTGACCCCTAAGGCCTGTTGTAAAAAATAGTGTGGATCATGTTGAAGCTATGAGTATGGTTCATCATGTCATTACGAGTGATACTAAAGAATTGGGGATCAAATAGAGCCAACCAGTCATATGTTAAAAAATTCATGAACTAAATTGGGGATCAAATATAGCCAACCAATCATATGTTAAAAAATTTATGAACTAATACATGTGAAAAATTAATAAAATTTAGAATTCATATTTTGTATATAAATTGTGTTGAGTCTAGACAAATTTGAAATTAAACTAGATTTGGTTCAAGTGCAATATAAAACTTGAACTAGTTACACTAGAGAAGACTTCAGGAATACTTTTTCCCTTTAGAAAATGCCCAACTTTTTGCTCTTTTCCTTCACAACTCCATAAAGGTTTCTTCGGAGCTGACAAAAGAGGTAGCTCAGATGGTAATAATCTTTCACCTCCAACCTCAAAAGTATAGGCTCGAGTCACCGGCAGAGCAAAAAGGGGGAGCTTTCACCTTGCTCCCTTGACAGTTCGAACCAAAGAACTGAAGAAAGAATATGGAGGATGCTTACTATTTGAGAAACTCCCTCTTTGTTATTAATAAAAGAGAAAATAAGCAACAAAGTTTGCATTTCAGAAATGGAAAAAAATCTTCCTCATGAGGTTATATTATTTATTTATATTCCTCTAATAACATAAAATTGATGTGAATATATAAGCTAAGAAAATATTTGAGAAAAGTGAGACAAAAATGGAAAATCATGGGAGTGTAACACACATGAAAACTAAGAAAATTCTGAATTGATATTTCATAATTCCTAAATAATATAAAGGGCGTCATAAATCCTCTAGAGGTGATGGATATATATAGTTCACTATATCATTACAGATAATTCTAAAAAAAATATTGACAAAATAGAGTCCGTCGGTAATATTTTCATAAAGTTAATGGATTAACACATGAAAAACTAAGACAATTCAAAATTCATATTTTATGGACCTCTAAATGCTTTAAAAAATGGTGTGGATCATGTAGAAGCTATGAGTATGGTTCACCAGATCATTAGAGATGATCCTAAAAAAGATCGACATAAAAGAGTCTATCAGTAATATTATTAAATATTTATAAATTAATACACACAAAAAACTGAGTAAATCATGAATTCCTATTTTATTACCCCAAAATACTATAAAAAGTAGCATAGATCATGTAGAGGCTATGAGTCTAGTTCATTAAGTCATTACGGGTTATTCTAAAAAAATTGGATCAAACAGTGCCAACTAGTGATATGTTAAAAAATTTATAGACTAATATTCATAAAAAATTGAAAAAAAATCTAGAATTCCTGTTTCGTGACCCCTAATTGCTAAAACAAGTGGCTTGGATCCTGTAGAGGCTATGAGTATGATTCGCCAAGTTATTATATATGGTTTTGGTAGTATTTGCACCAAAAAGTGTTGGGTTTGAGGCCTTTTTCTCTTTCTATGTGGATAAATAAAAATTTAAGGTTTTGAATCTTCTTTCCTTTACTTTGTGGATAAATTTACCACAGATTTGACTAGCCACGTTGGCCCATAAGCTCAATATTATGGTGCATATGTAAGACTTTCTTTTAGGTCTTATTTTGAAAAGAATCAGAAGAGTTTTGAGAGCAACCATATAGAGAGAAAAGTGAGAAAGAGCAAATTTTCGCACAAGCCCTATGAGCCTAAATTGTGATTTCCGCTTCATGTTTTTATCCGATTGAGCTGATTTTTGGACAACTTGTTTCTTTCAACTTAATCTTTGATTGGGAACTGGGAGAGGGTGATTTGGAGTCCTGTAGCTTCAAATTTTTGCTCGTGAATAGTAGCTGCGATTTTTTTTTTATTCCTTTTATTTCTCTAGCTTTTGGTGCTATCTTGTAGTTGTGTTGCTCATTGTTTTGCACTTTGTCGGTGACCATTTTAGAGACACTTTTGAATCTCTTGTTTATTTTAGTGAAGCTTTGGCCTTGTGATTTTTACTCTTCAAACCGAAGAGGTTGTCCACGTTAAATTTGGTGTCTCTTGTGTTGATTTAGTTTTCTTGCTTGGTGATTTGTTTGCTGCCCAAATAATTTTATTCTTCCATTATTTTATCTTCTCTTGGTTCAAATAGAAGGGAAAGTTTTGACTTGGATTTTCTTCCGCTATAACCCTATCGTGCATACTTATTTTGTGCTTGCCTTTTTCATCAAAAAGAGCCGGTCAATAATATTTCAAAGATTCACAGACTAATAATATACACGAAAAACTAAGAAAATTCGAAATTTTCTGTTTTGTGATTCCTAAATGCTATAAAAGATGACACGGATCATGTAGAAGTTCTTGATTACTAGGTCATACAAATGATCCAAAACAAACTTGGGTCAAACAGAGCCGGTTAATGATATTTTCAAAAATTTATGAATTAACACATATAAAAAATTGAGAAAATCTTAAAATTTTATTTCGTGATTCTAAATGCTAAAAGAAAGTGGCATGATTCCTCTGGAAACTTTGGTTTATGATTCACTAGATTATTACGGATTATTCTAAATGGAATGTTTGCATACTATATCCATATATTGCACTTGTACAATTGTATTTAGTCAAATCGAATTTGAAATTTAACCTAATTTGGTTTAAGTGGAATATAAAACTTGAACTAATTACCAGAAAAGACTTCATGGGAATGTTTTTTCCTTTTGGAAAATGCCCTTTTTTTTTCTTTCTTTTTTTTTTTTGCTCTTTTCCATCGCAACTCCATAAAGGTTTCTTCGGAGCTGACAAAAGAGGTAGCTCAGATGGATTGATCTTTCACCTCTAGCCTTAAAATTATACGTCCGAGTCACCAACAAAACAAAAAGGGAGATCTTTCACCTCCAACCTCAAAATCATAGGCTCGAGTCACCAACAGAGCAAAAAAGGGGAGCTTTCACCTTGCTCCCTTGACGATTCGAACCAGAAATCTCGAGAATGAATGTGAAGGATGCTTACCATCTGAGCAACTCCCTCTTTGTTATTGAAAAAACCTTTATAAAGTTGTGAAGGAAAAGAGAAAAATGAGCAACAAAGTTTGCATTTCACAAATGGAAAAGAATCTTCCAATCTTCCTCATGAAGTTATGTTATTTCTTATATTCCTCTAAATTCTAATAAAACAAATTGATGCAAACCTTTAAACGTTGACTCTTCATTAGTAAGTTTACCAATTTCAGGTAAAATAGTGCCAAGACAAATGATTTAAGCTAAGACATTTTGAGAAAAGTGAGACAAAAATGAAAAATCATGGGAGCGTAACACACATAAAAACTAAGAAAATGCTGAATTTCTATTTCATAATCCCTAAATAATAAAAAGGATGGCGTAGATCCTCTAGTGGTGATGGATATGGTTCACTAGATCATTACAAATGATTCTAAAAAATATTGACAAAAAAAGTCCGTCGGTAAATATTTCAAAAAGTTCATGGGACTAACACATGAAAAACTAAGAAAATTCTGAATTCATATTTTATGGACCTCTAAATGCTATGAAAAATGGTGTGGGTGATGTAGAAGCTAGAGTATTGGTTCACTAGATCATTACGGATGATCCTAAAAGAAATCAGCATAAAAGAGTTAATATTTTTAGATATTCATAAATTAATACACACAAAAAATTGAGAAAATCATAAATTAATGTTTTGTGACCCCTAAATACTATAAAAAGTGGCGTAAATCATGTAGAGACTAGAGACTATGAGTACGGTTCATGATCAGGTCATTACCGATGATCCAAAAATAAAAAATTGGATCAAACAGAGCCAGAAAGTAATATGTTTAAAAATTCATGGACTAATACGCACAAAAATTGAGGAAAATTCTAAAATTCATGTTTGGTGACCACTAATCATATCATATATTATTATAAGCGGAAAGCTCCTAACTTAAAAGTTGAATTACTATTTTGCCTTTATTTTATTCCTAAATTAAATTAAATATTAATATATAATTAATTTAATATTAAAATCATATTTAAATACATGCATCTAAACACAATGGTTTAAATTCTAATTATTTACATACTAAGTAATAATTATATTATATTATAGTAAATACTAAAAATAAGGTGTAAAGTCAAATTTTGAAAGACAAAAATATTTTATAGAAAATTGTTAGAAATTATTTCATAGAAAATTGTTAGGAATTACTTTTTTAAAAAAATAAAAATTATCTATTCTTTCTCTATAATTAATGTGTTTAAATGATTAAATTTGTTATCGTCTCTCTTGAGTTAGTATAATTTAAATGTATTGAATTATTAGTAAAAATAATTACCTTTCCTATACCCCATGTCTAAGATCACTTAACTTCTGAAAATTAACTTAAACAACTCTTCACATTTTCATCTTATCCAATGAATCTTTAGCTATATATATGTTTCATGAAAAATAATTTTTTTTTACCACTTGCCTCGTGTTGATGTGAATCATTAGGCAATTTTCAGGTACTTTTTTTTTGTTTTAAAATATTAATATTTGTTGATACTCATTAGAATGATATTTTGAATCATAAATTTTATCTTTACCATTTCAGATTGCTTTTTTTTTTTGTTACAGAAAAAAAACTCTACGCCTTGTGTATTTCTTTTTACTATATATATTGTTAGAATAAAAGACTTAAGAATGATATGACTATTGTGTTTTTTCTTATCTGTTTAATTTTTTTTTATTCTTTACCAATTATACTTCTTTAATATAATCTTCTATGAATTTATAAAAATAATATAAGTCTATTTTTATTAGTGCTGAAATTACTAATTCATGACATTTAGATTCGTTTTTAAATGTACTTTTATAATATTTATTTACTTTTATCTTTTCTTACTAATATAGTTTTTTGACTAGCTACATATTTGTGTACTTACTAATATGGAGCGTAATGAGAGATTATATATTCATATTATTAGATGCTACAGTAATTTAATTATTTTTCCATATTTCTTGCTTGATGGTCAATGTACTATTCGATTATTATGAATTTTATTTAATGAATAAAATATAAATTGTTTAAACTAATATTTCTAATTTCAACATTTTCTATATAATAATTCAACTAATCATAATAATTGTATGGGACAAACGTGCAACCCACGTTTTTGAAACTAGTATTATTATAAGTGAGAAACTTCTAACCTGAAAGTTGAATTACCATTTTACCCTTATTTTATCTCTAAAATAAATTAATATTAATACCTATTTAATTAATTAAATATTAAGTAAAAGTTATATTTAAATTCATGCATCAAATAAGATCTTAATGCATCATATATTTATGTAATAATTAAATGTAGATAATGAAGAGTCTAATAACCTTTCAACTTTAATTTGTTAGATAAGTGGGGTAATGAAGAGTCTATCAAATACACTCACACCACATTATATATATTCCTTGTTTTATTCAAGTTTGTAATCATGTTGCATAATACAGTAGGTTAGTCTACATCCCTCGTAAAATTTTCATTATCAGTTTGTAATTATAAGAATTCTTACTATTTTATTTATTTGTATTCTTTAAAATTTCATGCATATTCATCTTCTTTTTGTTGAGAAATATGTAAATTATGATAGTTACAAGATGAATATACTCCAATATGAAGTTGTAGTAAATATTTATTTTTCACATCTCCATCATTTTGAGTTTATAAATATAACTTTGTAGTTGATTACTGTATTTTTGTATTGGGATAATGTCCAAGTACCCCCTCAACCTATGCCTGAAATCTTAGAGATACACTTATACTATACTAAGGTCCTATTACCCCCTGAACTTATTTTATTAATAATTTTTTACCCCTTTTTAGCCTACGTGGCACTATCTTGTGGGCCCAACGATGATTGACTTTTTTATTTCAAACTAGTGCCACGTAAGCTAATAAGGGGTAGAAAATTACTTATAAAATAAGTTCAGGGGGGTAATAGGACCTTAGTATAGTATAAGTGTGTCTCTGGGATTTCGGGTATAGGTTGAGGGGTACTTGTGCATTTTCCCTTTTGTATTCATCATTTATCTTTTTAAACCAACATATTTGTACTTTTTCCTTTTTATATGTAATTTCAAATGTTCAAAAAAATTCATGTACTTAACTGTTATAGAGAGGTACAAAATAAGTGCAAAAGTAAAAATAAAATAAAAAATAATGTATAGTAAAAAAAATGACTAAATGATACATTGAATAATATTATTGTAGAATTCATTAATATATATATATATATATATATATATATATATATATATATATATATATATAGCTCAAGAAATATAATTTATCTTTATTCTTAACATATTTATACCTTCTTTTCTGTTTGTCTTATTTATTATTATTATATGATTATAGTTTTTTTATACATATGATATGTTTCGTCTAGAGTAAGTCATGTTTTATCTAGAATAAGTCTACTTTTAATAAAATGTAATTCAATTAGTATGAAAATATTTTTGTCTATATATTTTAATGTGATGTCTTTTTTATGGATGCCATGTCTTTATTTACTCTTTTTTTTCGTTTGAAAATTGTAATTTTTTCTATAAATTTGATGGTATACCGCCCGAACATTTTGTAATATTTTTCTTTATACATATCTTTTTTTATAGACAATTTCTTTTTTGATTATTAAAACTTATGTATAGCAATTAAAATATATTAATTCCTCTGATAAAATAAAATGTTTATTTTTCATGAGGTATTTAATATATCAAACCTCTAACATCTAACACAAGATTTTCATGTTATATTTTGTGCAGAGTTATATTCTTATGTTAAACTTACATATGCAAGGACTTAGATTTGAACTTAGCTATATAAATTAAAATTTTCTAATATCAATTAGGGGACAAACGTGCGATGCACATTCTGAGAACTAGTTGCTAAAACAAGTGTGGATCCTCCAGAGACTATGAATATGGTTTACCAGGTTATTTTATAGATGGTTCTGGAAGTATTTGCACCAAAAAGAGCTGGTCAATAATATTCAAAAAGTTCATGGACTACATACACGAAAACTAAGAAAATCCTGAATATTTTGTTTTGTGACTTGTAAGTCCTAAATGGTATAAAAGATGGTGTGGATCATGCAAAAATTCTTGTTCACTAGGTCATTACAAACGAACTTAAGAAAATCAGGTCAAACAAAGCCAGATGGTATATATGAACTAACTTACATAAAAAATTGAGAAAATCTTAAGTTCCTGTTTCACGATCCTAAATCCTAAAAAAGTGGCATGATTCCTCTAGAGACTTTGGTTTATGATTCACTAGATTATTACAGATTATTCTAAATTTTAATCGCACTTGTATAATTGTATAAAGAAAAAAACAATACATATGTTTGCATAATATATATATTAGACTTGTACAATAATATTTAGTCTAATCGAATTTGAAATTAAACTTATAGGCTTAAGTTGCTCATATGGTAATAACATTCACCTCCAACCTCAATATTATAGGCTTGAGTCACCAACAGAGAAAAAAGGGGAGCTTTCACCTTTTTGCTCCCTTGATAATTCGAACCAGAAATCTCAAAAATGAAAGTAAAGGATGCTTACTATCTGAACAACTCCCTCCTTGTTATCGTAAATGCCTCTATAAAGTTGCGAAGGAAAAGAGAAAAAGAGCAACAAAGTTTGCATTTCACAAATGGAAAAAATCTTCCTCGTGAAGTTATTTACTTTAATTATGTTACTTATATTCCTCTAATAAAACAAAATTGATGCAAACCTTTAAACTTTGACTCTTCAGTAAGGTTGCATTCATAAATTTCGACAACTCATATTTGATCTTTCCAGCTAACAGATCTGTTTGATCTTACTATCCTCTGACAAGCACTACATAAAAAAATAATCTTTAATGGTAATTAATTAAGGATAATAACTTGATTTCCCTAAAAACATAACTTGAGTAAAATTTACTCATTTAGAACTCTTTCGTAAAATGTCTCTAAAGTCTATAGCGGCTTTAAATTCAATGACATTAACTAAAACACTTTATCACTCTTTATGTTAATATATATTTGTTGCCACTAATATGATCTTAATTATACGTCGTATATTGGAATCCTGAAGCACCACCACGATCATGGCAGAGCCAGCCCTTCTATTAGGGGGTTTATCCAAACCTCCTTCGGTGGAAAATATTACTATTTATACATGATTTAAATTATTTTGTATGTATATATACTAAATGTTGAATCCCCGTACGTTGGTTCGTGTGTTTCGTTCTTCAGATTTTCAATCCCGTTATTAAAAATCCTAGCTCCACCTCTTACCACAATCCTCCAATACATACTCTTTTTGTTTCATTTTATTACTTGATCCTTCTATCAAAAATAAATGTTTCATTTTACAGAAACATTTTCCTTTAGAATGACAATGGAGCTAGCTATGGAAATGATATGAAAAGAAATTAAAGAAATAATGGAGCTACTGCACATTGAAGCAATGTAGGCAAAAGAAAATGTAGTTGTGATATATTCCTAAAACCTTAACACAATGATGATGATTAATGAAGATCATAGTATAGGGTTCACGTTTAGGTATGGAGAAAATTATGTGGGAGCACCACTGCCGAATGAGTCCTGCAATGCGCGATTCGAGTTTAGTTTGGGCTCCGTGGACTCCAAATATATAATCATATTTTCCAAACGAGATATTTAAAAATGGGAAGAACTGACATATGATTACAAATTCTTCTCTATCGATCGATGAACAACTTGTGTGTTATTATCTATACAACTCAAATCATTACTCAAAATCAAATTTAATAAGTACTATATTTATGTAAGTATTTTTTTTTTGTGCGTTTGAGACTTGATTAGAAAGTTGTAACACATGTAATATTATTTTGCAAATATGTACATTAATATTTTTAAAATTATAATATCTTCTAAAGAAAAGTTAGACTCAATGCAATCCACAGTCCACATGGTATTAGGTTGAGTTTGTGTTTGTTCGTTTTAAGGCCCAACCTAGCCCGATTCATATACTGAGTCGGTCCATATTGACAGCTCGAGTTTGTGTTTGTTGTTTTAAGGCCCAACCTAGCCCGATCCATATACTGAGTCGGCGTATATTGACAGCTCTAATATTAAAACTACTATTATAAAAGGAAAAGAAAACCCTAATATCAAGAAGAAACTAGGGCTCCTTCTGTCTCAATTTTTGAAAGAGTAACACTCTTCATTTCCAAAAGATTTTTGTTTCTCCTTAAATATGTAGGCTATATTAGCCAAAACAAAGTTTTAATTTGGTGATTTGGGATCTTTAGTAATTCAGCCAACCTGAAAAGATAAAGATCTTTTTTCTATGTTAGATATCATGATTTAGGGTTTAATTTCAAGATTTAGAAAAAATAACTACTTTTATTGGGTTGAATATGATATGTGTTTCTAGTTGTTTGGTGAGAATTGATTTTGTAAGTCAATTCAATTTTTATTTTTTTTAGTTTTATGCATAAAAGATCCTTCATTTTTACACATACAACAAGATATGAAAATGTACATCATTTTTTTCTATTCAATTTATAACTTGCATAAATTTGATTTTCTCACTTGTTAGGTGTTGATATGAGATGATTTTTTTAATACAAAATCTAGAAGGTCAATGTATCGGGTAAGTTGCTCGGACTTAGATGTGGATATCCGACATAGATATAGATAGATTAGAGTTAAATTTAAAAAAAAATAATCTAAATTTTAAGATTTGTGATAAGGATCGAGTTAGTTAAACGGGAGATAAGTGTTTCTATTTGTTTGGTGGATGCATGAGATGAAAAAAATAGAAATGCTAGTAGAAGTTTTGAGGAATTAAGATCACTTTTCCCTTTTACAAAATTAATAAAAGAAAATGATCTTTTCAGATATTCATATGTATTTGTACTAAATCTATGTTTGTGTATACAAGATTTATATTCTCTTTATCTTAGATTCTCCGAATTTTACAAGCCTGAGATTGATTTACTTTGTGTATTGTCAATTTCAGGGTCTCTTACCCGAGGTACTTGTACTTGCGATCTATTTTACAACTGCTAAAGATCAAGAGCTCTCTTCGGCAATCATTTTTGTTCAAACATAGGAAGTGACTGCTCGCCACTATTGTTGTCGTGGGCTCGTATCAATTGTCCCATGAAATAATCTGTTGTACTACATCAGTGTTCCCGTTCTAGTTGTTGTGCACATCAAATATTTTCTGAAGAGTTTGTAGTTCGCGATACAGTTGGATATACTTTTAGAGAAGACATGTCATAGAGGAGACTACCTGATCTTAATCCTATAATCTAAGTTCATTGTCACACTGTTCAAGCTTTGATTGAGAGTGACTATGAATTTGTTGGTGGATTAAGAAAAGGTTGGTTACCTCTATGGTCTTCAAGAAGCATATCAAGGCTACAACTAGCTGCATAATTGTTACTTAGATATACTTTTGGAAGACCTGTCACAGAGGAGATTACTTTTTTTCTAATCCTATTATTTTAGTTCGTTCTCTTACTTGTCAAGCTCTGGTTGAGATTTATGACAAGTATGATTGTGACTTTGATTGGTGGGATTAGAAAAAAATGAGTTTCCTCTATGGTTGGTCTTCTAAAAGCATATCATGGTAGCAACTGGTGTATAAAGTGTGGTAGAATTGAATTTCAACCACAAACTACTCTGGAAAAGTGTTGAGGTGCATAATGATTACCTTGATATACCTTCGAAAGACCTGACATAGAGGAGCTTATTTTTTTGTAATCCTATTATTTAAGTTCATTGTCTTACTTGTCAAGCTCTGGTTGAGATTTATGGCAAGTAGGACACTATGGATTTGATTGGTGGGATTAGAAAAAGATAAGCTTCCTCTATGGTCGGTCTTCTAAAAGCATATCATGGTAGCAACTGGTGTATAAAGTGTGGTGGCATTGAATTTCAACCACAAACTACTCTGGAAAAGTGTTGAGGTGCATAATGGTTACCTAGATATACCTTCGGAAGACTTGTCACATAGGAGCTTACTTTTTCCGAATACTATTGTTTAAGTTCATTGTCCTACTTGTCAAGCTCTGGTTGAGATTTATGGATTTGATTGGTGGGATTAGAAAAAGATATGTTTCCTCTATGGCTGGTCTTCTAAAAGCATATCAAGGTAGCAACTGGGGTGGCTATATTGAACTTTGCCGCCAAAGAAGTAGCTTTCTTGATTTCCCATCTGGTGTTTGATGTAGCATAAGAAGTAGTTACTTTACTACATAGAAAGAACTTGTTATCTCATTTTTTTTCCAATTTTGAAATTGAAGAGCTACTGGCACTATTCAACATTCAATATCTTCGTCATTTATAACCTTACACATGATAAATATTTTTTTTTGAAAACGGTTGAAAAGGCGAGGACAAAGGTTAATCGATTGTTGGCATCCCACCACCTAGTCTACCGATTTAGCCTCCCTTACGGGTTCATTTCACATCATTCTTGTACCTCGCTAGCTTTTGATTAATTACACAAATACTTGTATATAGGAATTTTGAGATTCAAACTTCTAAATCTCGACTCTCATTCATATAAAAAAAAACACCTTTAAAAATATCAAACTTTTTTTCCAACTTCAAACAATAAATATAGTCGCCCTCGTTTGAATTTTTTTAAAATACCTACTTAGTCCTCTTAAATCTCAATAATTAATCTTCATTGTCTTTTCGTATTATTTCTTCATAGAACAACTAAATACAACCCTAATAATATAACAAGAAAAAGAGTGAAATAATTATTAGGCATACAAGTTAGTCACGTTACATCTAGCCACCAAAATTTGTTAACATGTGATGGATATCAAAAACACTCACATTCGATCATTTTGTAAGTTGGAGTGTTCAACTGACACATAAATTTTAGTGTTGTTTATATAATCATTTTGTAAGTTAGAGTGTTCAACTGACACAATATAGACGCGTTAACGGTTAACTTACCAATTGAGGCTAACTTTATGTATATGTTTATATATTATGCCTCTTTTTTTAAATGAAACACATCATCAGTTCTTTACAATAAGCTAATAATAAGTTTGTTACCTATTTTAATGCTATTATACAATTTTTAACATGAATGATATGTGTACTAAAAATGATCCAAAGATGGAGATTTAGTCAAATCCTCCCACAGTTCTCTCATTCATCCACTTTCCCTTTTCTCACGCTTTTCCTTTACTTCTTTAACTCATTCAAAACAACTATCTTATCTTATCTCATTTGCAAACAAGAACACTCTATTTTAATTTTGACATTTGAACATCACATCTATTTTTATATTGTTTGTTTACTACAATTTGCATTGAATATGGCTTCTCAAAAGGAAAGAGAAACTCATGTTTACATGGCCAAGCTCGCCGAGCAAGCTGAGCGTTACGATGGTTAGTTTCATTTATTTTCCCAAACCTCTCTATAACAATGTCGTTTGTATGGATATCTTTTTGGATGTTGTATATAACGAAATGATGTTATAGAGAACATATAATATACTATGAAAAATTAATCTTTATAGGAAAATGTTACAGAAGGGTTTGACTGTACTTGAGACGGATTCTTTGATTTAGAAGTAGTAGATGCTCCTCTTAATTTTATACATGATTATAGTAGTAATTTCTATGTACAAGATTTGGAAAACAGAACATATGAGTACAATGATGAAAAATTGGTTACTTACTCGCGATATGCATCAAAGCAATAAATGCATGACATGTGTCTTTTATATAAAAAAAAAATCCGGTGATATTTATGATCTAGTGTGATGTATGGAATATATGACGAAGGTAGATCTATTGATTACCTTTCAATGCACAATTAATTAGACATGCAATTGCTTCGATTTGAATGATCAAGTGATGACTCGGACAAAAAGAAGAAAAAACCGAAGTGACTTAGTCACTCTCTGATATAATAACTATTAGTTGAGTGACAGTATGAAAAATCAATTCGATTTTTTATTTTTTGTTGATTGATAACTAAATAGTAAAAAGTTGAATCTTGGTTTGTGAATATTGAGTAGTTCTTAAATGGAATGTATAAATCTTGATTTTACAGAGATGGTTGAGAGTATGAAGAAAGTTGCAAAACTTGATGTGGAATTGACAGTAGAGGAGAGGAACTTGCTTTCTGTTGGCTACAAGAATGTCATTGGAGCTCGAAGAGCTTCATGGCGTATTATGTCTTCCATTGAACAGAAAGAAGAGTCGAAAGGGAACGAGCAAAATGTCAAGCTGATAAAAGGCTATCGTCAAAAGGTCGAGGAAGAGCTCTCGAAGATTTGCTCTGATATTCTTGATATCATTGACAAACATCTCATTCCATCTGCTGGCACTGGTGAAGCTACTGTCTTCTATTACAAAATGTAAGTCAATCGAGTTTTCTTTTTAAACCGTGCTTCCTATAGTATCATCCCCTATGGTCATTGTTATACCAACATTTGCTTTGTTATAATCGATGGACAAGGTAATAGGGTTAACTAGTAGATAAGTTGGTGGGAGGTAGATAATACCCCGTGGAACTAGTCGATGTGGATGCAAGTTGGCTACGGACTGTGATTTGAAAAAGAGAAAAGAAAAAGAGGTTGAATATGGTTTGTGAAGAATCTGGCTTACATGTAATCTCCCAATCTCCGATCCCCGGGAGAGAACAAGGAGATTTATCACATCAATATGATGATTGAAATGAAAATCATAAGCACGACCGTGATCCTTGTGGTCCAACATAATCAAGCTGCCATCATCAACACTAACACAAGCATGAGACTTTTTGGTAGCGCCACTGAATCAGATGTTTCAAAATCGAACTCTTTCAATTTTCGATATATTTTTAATAGATCTACCTTCTTATCTTTATCATTCTTGTTCAGGAAAGGTGACTATTTTCGTTACCTCGCTGAGTTCAAGACTGATTCCGAAAGGAAAGAGGCTTCTGAACAATCATTGAAAGGCTATGAGGCAAGTTACTCCTTAGTCGATTAATCGATGCACATTACTTGGAATACCACTTGATTTTGCATCTTTTTGCTCCTTTTAGGCTGCTACTGCCACTGCAAACACTGATCTCTCTTCAACTCATCCGATTCGTCTTGGTCTTGCTTTGAACTTCTCTGTTTTCTACTACGAGATCATGAACTCTCCTGAAAGGTAACATTTTTAACCAATCTTGATTAATACATTAACAACAACAATGTACCGAGTGTAATCTTAATGTTATACATATATGATATGATATGATATGATAATATGACTCAACTTGCAGGGCATGTCACTTGGCTAAACAAGCTTTTGATGAGGCAATTGCAGAGTTAGACACTTTAAGTGAGGAATCATATAAGGACAGTACCTTAATTATGCAGCTATTGAGAGACAATCTCACTCTATGGACTTCTGATTTGCCTGAAGATGGAGGTAATTAATTATCGTAAACAATTACTAATATAAAATGGATGAAGGTGATCCATGATGTAACTGATAAAACTATTGTCATATGACCTAATGGTCACGGGATCCATCTCTGGTGGAAACAGCCTCTTGCAGAAATGTAGGGTAAGGCTTCATACAATAAACCCTTGTGGTCCGACCCTTCCTCTGACTACACGCTTAGTAGAAAAACGCTACTTTTGCTACTTTTTGTTAGAAGTTATATGCACTGACAGTGTAAACACACCCCTCATCCCTATCTGTAAAAATAGAATTTCATATTTGTAGAAAATGGTAAAGAGGCTTCTATGATATCATCGACTGTAAGGAAGTAGAAATGAAGTGTTGTTACCTTGCAAACTTGACCTTGTTTCTCCTTGCAACAAACATGCACGAACCATTCACAGATAGTCCAAAATCTCGATAGTTAGCTCTCAGACTTCCAGTCAAAAAACAACGTCAATGAAGCCGTGCAGGTCTCTATTCCATTAAGGGGATTGTAACTTTCCATAATTTTTTGTCACTCAACGACTGAACCTTTGCTTATTTCTTTTTCTGAGGATCGACGTATCAAATAATTTTCCTTTTCCATTTTTCGACGAATCAACCATTTTCATATAATAGGTCAGGTACCATATATACCATTTTCATGAAGTTACAAATTAATGCTTATCGAGAGATTTAGTCGCAACCACCTTATAAATGACTTTATTATGTGTCAAAAAAATAACTCGTCAGTGCATAGAACTTAAACTCACGCAAAAAAAAAAAAAATCTTTTCGAAGCAATACTGAAGATAAAGATGTTTTACAGGTGAAGAGAATGTGAAGACTGATGAACCAAAAGCTGTTGAACCAAAATCTGCTGATGCAAAATCAGCTGAAGCAAAATCTACTGAGGCAAAATCTGTTGAACCTGAAGTAAGTTACATAACTTTAACTTTTTGAAGCTTATATGACTCTTCTAACATCAAATTTTTATTTTCTTGGCATCATCACAGGAGGCATCAAAAGATAAACAATAGTCGATACGCGCGCCAAATTACAACAGGATTTATTTTTTTTCTCAGTTTTACAAGACAAAACTGCTTTTGCCATAGTCTCATTAGAAGAATTAAGATGCAATTTATTGATTGATCATCTGATTTTATTCTTTTACTAGTTTGAGACTTGTTCACTGATTTTTTGTTTTTTATTTACTCATGTTGTTTATTGTGGAAGAGTTATCATCTAAACAACAGGCACATTTTGTATTACTTAATAGTATCTTCTTTCTTTTTCTTTTTTTTTTATGTTCAATCATTTATAGTTATGCATTGTGTTGTTGTCCGTTCATATTAATAGTCGTAGTATTGCTCTTGTAGTTTCTTGTTTTTCGATTTATGTGATTATTATATGTTGATTCCTTGTACCACGAGTCACGACTATTGTATTTTTTTGTTGTAGTTTTGTTACTATCTGTTGTTTCCAAGTACTTTTTTTTTTCACTTTTTTGAAATTTATTGAAAATGAAATTGTGTTTTATTAACTTGTTGCAAAAAATGGAATAATGTCCATATTTGAATATACTCAAATACAACTTCAAAAGCGAAAAGTGAGTTGGAAAATGGCTTTTTTCGAGTTGGATTTGGAATTTTCATGATCGAACATTGATTATAAGGTAAAAAAAAAAATTATTGACATATTTCATGGCCAAACAGATATTCGAGATCAACCATTGTATCAACTAAAGCTTGAACAAATGAGAAACATGCACCATATATATACTACCTCCATCAACCAAAGAGGAATGCACCTAGTTGTCATCTCTTGCTGGAATTCAAACCTCGTGATCGATATTGGAAACATCCTTAGTTCCCCGATTCATTCCTTAGCACGAAATCCATCATTATCATTTACGAGGGGTGGATAAGCAAGAAGGAATCCCCAATGGTTAGACTAACTGATCGAGAAGGTTAGCAAAGTTTCTTATATAGTGAAGTGAAAGATCTTTTGGTTTCTTGTAACGCAATGATCATTGACCGCTAAGTCATCCCATTGGGGCATTTTTAAATTTGTGTCACATGAAAGAAATATACCATGAAGCTATTTAACTACACCACATCATTTAGTATAAGCAAACTCTCTAGCCATTGTACATTTTTGCATTATACAAGAAAACAACAAAATGACTAAATTAAAAAGAGAAGTCTGATGCACAAAACATCTTGCGTTTACACAAAGTCTAAGGAAGGACTACACCCAAAGAGCGTGATGTAGACAATATCGATGTTGATACTTCACAATGGATTCAAATACAGAAAGACGGGGGGTGGGGTGGGGAGAAGGATTCTCTATGGAAGTTCAATATCCATATCGATTCCAAACTAGCTGATCAAGGCTCCTCGTCCATCATGAAATAACTGTGCGGTAGGCTAAACCCTTCCTCCTTCTTGAAGATTCTAGTATCCCCGTCATCTGGTTTCTGAAATTAGTTAAAAGAACACCACAGTAAGAACACTCATCCCACGTAACACTCAAAAAAAAATCCACGTAAAACCAAGGTTCTAGTGTATATGAAACAGAACAGCTAAAAGCATAAGTTGAAGATTCTACGAGATAAAATGCAGAATATAGTGATTCTGATAAGCATGGAACAGGAAGAATGGCTTTACATATGTAAATTCCTCTGCTCAAACAAGCCGTCTCAAATACCAAATAACGGAACAGTTGTGAAGATTGAAGTTAAATAAAAAGTAAAACCAATAATACATACCACCATATTCAAGTCGTAGAAGCGATCCAGCAGCTTCAAAACATCATCAGGAGTAAATGGCCTTCTCAAGCTGTGACAATAAATTATCAGTGGTGAAAGATAAACGATAAAATCACATTAAATTCTAACCAAATGCATCCGATTTCTTCTCTGAGAGTGTGGTGGTATGAGCTAGCTCATTCACAAAATGAAGCGTTAATAAACGAAAAGGACAAAAGTAGTCTAGTAACCTTCTACTCAGATTCTCTGTTAAGCCGAAAAGGACAAAATGGCGATGGATGCCTGCAACAAGAATCACGATGAACATGTTAAACGTGTCTCACTTCCACAGCAGAAAGCAAAAGTTAGTGCAACTAATCTGTGCTTTTCATTTCTTTTGCCTTCAGAAAAGCAAATTACTCATCAACAGTTATTTTTTTTCCTCGATCACAACGTACATTCTATAACTCTTCTACTTAGCTATGCAAGGAACCCCTCTACGCTAAATAGCATGAAAGAAACTAATTCTATTACATCTTAGGTATGATGCAGTAATATTTAATGACAAGGGAACCCGCAACCCACAGGGAAAACCATGTGTCTGTGCAATAGCTCGCAAAACTTACATTATTATTTATTGCATAAACAATCCCTGCATATAATCCATGCATAACTAGCATACCAACCAAACAACTCCTTACAATTACACACCGTCCATCTAAATAGAAAAATAACGCGTGCACTGTAGTAAATTCTTCAAACCCTAATAACCAAAGCACTTCTATTTACCAAGAAGTTCCAGATTACACCACGAGTTTCTATCCGCCACATTTTACTGTGAATTTCTACTTATGAACTAGACAAACTATGATAAAGTTACCACCTTCCAAGCTTCTATAACAAAAAAAAAACACAACAAAACTTAAAGAGGAAATTAAACATACAAAATGAGTAATGACACAAAACTAATACAATTTTTACCTCTCAATTTAGCAAGGGGGTAAATTTCAAGAGCCTCCAACAACCTTATCTCCAATTCGACCTGCGATTGTTCCTCCTATAGAAGAAACGAAACAACAAAACCAATAAATTCTATAATCAAACACATCAACAAGCATATACTCAATAGCAAAGCCACAATTTTATCGAGGGATTCAAAATATACACAAACCAAAGGGATTCAACATTTTTTTTCATAAACACGGAATCCTGATCAACTTTCGTGCACCTTAATTAATTCAACAGGATACCTACCACTTCCCACCAGCAACAGGTACCACCAGGTAACTCAATTCACTATACATATATAAAAGGGAGCATCTACTATATATATACCTAAAATTCTTGATAGTATAATTTTTCGACGAAAACATATATATATATATATGGATCAATGATCAAAAAGTTAACCTAAAAATTGTACCTTATGAGAAGAGGCAGGTTGACAAGGAGATTGAACAGAATATCCATCTTGTTCATCTTCCTTCTTTTCTTTGCCTTTTGCACTAGTGTTCTTCCCCATTTGCTTTTTTGGTTCTTGAAAGCTGGCTTTGATTCAATTTATTGATAAAAACTAGGTTTTTTTGTCTGATCTTAAAAAAGAAAAAAAGATTCTTGTGGGCTGGTTTTTAGGGGGGTTTTAAATTGCATTATTTTTGGGCTTTAAGATTTAATATCAAATATTTTTAAGAGGATATAAATGAATATTTATTTCATAATAGGAGTATAATTTTCATTTATATTCCTTTTATAGTTTGTCTAATCGCACTTCATAAATATTAGCTCAAATTCAATGTATCAACGCATATAGTCACCGCGCTGCATATAGTAAAGATACATTTGTATTTGTTCGATCCAATTTCGTTGTATTACTCAACAATTTATATCTACAGATACGATCAATTGCGGAATAATAGTGAAGAGAATGTGATCAAGGCTGATGAATCAAAATCTGTTGAGCCTGAAGTGAGTTTGATATACAGCTTATTATGAATCTTCTAACATCAGATTTTTATTTTATTTGCATCAAAAGCTAAACAATAATCGATACGCGCGCAACAAATTACCTCAAGAAAAAAGATATCTCAGCTTTACAAGACACCAACTGCTTTTGCAATTGGTAGTATTGCTCTTGTGGTTTCTTATTCTTCGATTTATGTTACTCGATCTTTATTGATTCCTTATACCTCGACTATTGTATTGTTTTGTTATTGTATGTTGTTTTTGTTATTATTTGTCGTTTTTTGTACTTCTATTACGTTTTTTTCAAGATTGTTTTTCCTTGAGTAGAGGGTTTATTAGAAATAAATTATCCATCCCGATACTACTAGACAAAAACTGCTAGTTCAATATATCCATATTGATTCTAAATTAGGTCAAGGTTTCTCGATCGAGAAATAACTGCGTGGTTGGCAAAACACTTACTCCTTATTAAAGCTTTCACCGTCAGAGGCGTATCACGGAGGGGGTCACTGGGTTCACATGAACCCATGCTGCCCTCCCGAAATCATATATAATAAACCAATAATGCATACTAATATCCAAATTGTAGAAGCGATCCAGCAGCTTCAAAAATCAGGATAGTCATATTAAGTTTTAACCAAATGCCACGGTTTTCCAGGGGCGGCTCAACGTAATTGGGGACCTAAAACGAAATTTCAATTCGCGGACTAATGGAAAAATTACGCAGATAAGCAAACTTATGCTATTTAATTACTCATCATAGCTACAGTTTGCTATAATTACCACCCGCGACTAACATTATACATTAATTACGTGGGCTGACTTCAAATTTGTATAATTAGTCATGTTTGTATATGTATAATTCGCCAGGATATACAAATAAATATGTATAATATACAATTTTTTAGTCTATATACATATACAATTCCCTCTCTCCCACTCTCTGCCCTCTCTCCTCTCTCTCTCAATCTCGCTCGCCTCTCTCCTCCCTCTCTCAATCTCGCTTGCCATTTATACAAATGTATATGTATAATATATAGTTATATGCAATTATATACATATACAATTCACCTCTCCCACTCTCTGCCCTCTCTCACTTGCCTCTTTCAATCTCGCTCGACTCTCTCCTCTATCTCCCAGTCTCGCTCGCCTCTCTCCTCCCTCTCCCAATCTCTCTTGTCACATATCCAATTACATATGTATAATGTACAATTATCTAACCAATATACATATATAATTCACCTTGCTCCCACTCCTTTTCCCCTCTCTCTCGCCTCTCTCCTCTCTCTCCCGGTATCGCTCGCCTCTCTCCTCCAAATAACATGTAGCTACAAATTGTAGTTATCAAACTATAGCTATAGAGAGTAATTAATTATTTTTAAGTGGCTATATGTGAAAGTTTTCCTATAAAAATACACTTTATATACGTATTTATTCAAAAATTATTTTTTTTACACTATTTATATGGAAATTATTAGTACTTAATATTGTTTTTTCGGTTACTAGTTTTAGGTAAGATATTATCAACTCAACATTGAAAAACATCCTTTAAGTGAGACAATTATTATATGTATTGTTAACATAATGCTATAAGTAATAAGTTGATAAATTTTAAATAAAGATAAGAGTAAGAACCATAGAATTTGACTCAAGAAGTTGATGACCTGGTATACCTCATTTTAATGTGCTTATACTCTACTAATGCTTGAAATTAAAAAGGAAAAAAAAGAAGAATTTGTAATTCACTTTTTCCAACACTTTTCACTATTAAATCTTATTTTTAACAAAGTACAAAAAATACTAAAGAGGATAAAATATTTATTTTAAAAAAAAATTATACTTTTTATCATAAATAATCAATTCTTCTATCAAAATTTTGACACATAATTTAATCTTGACAAAAATTTGGAGGCTTAAGGCAAAGGCCTTAAATACCAAAGCATAGAGTCGTCCCTGCGACTTTCTTATTTCAATTCTGAGAGTGTGGCATGAGCTAAGCTCACCCGCAAAGCCACAATGAGTTGAAGAAACATTGTGTATAGTCCCATCATTTTTAAGACATATTTTTATATTTACGAGCCAATTTTTAGAAATTACGCAACTTTCTTGATTTTTCGTGTGTATTAGCCAAAGGATCTTGAGTCTTGGAGCAAATTTTTTTGGGGCATCCATTAAGACCTTATTAACGGTGTGAGTTTGTCCCGAGTAGAAAACGTCTGCATTTTCAAGTTCAAACAAGACCCAAAGCACGAATGACTAAATTTATCGTTTTACATGTGCTATAATCCATGAATTTTAGGTGATACATGATCTCGACGGGTTTTTTGCCGAAACTTATTTTGGGCGTCCGTTAAGACCTTATTAATGGTGTGAGTTGGTCCCGGGGGACAAATGTTTGCATTTTCAAGTTCAAGCGAGGCCTACAACGGGAATGACTAAATTTATCGTTTAACATGTTCTATAGCTCGTGGATTTTGGGTGATATGTGATACCGACAAGTTTTTGCCAAATTTTTTTGTGGGCGTCTGTTAAGACCTTATTACCTTATTAGTGGCGTGAGTTGGTCTCGAAGGGCAAACGTCTGCATTTCAAGTTTAAACAAGGTCAGAGCGGGAATGACAAAATTTACCATTTACATGTGCTATAGTTCAGGGATTTTGGGTGATACGTGATCTCGGTGGATTTTTTATCAAATTTTTGTGGGTGCCCGTTAAGACCTTATTAATGGTGTTTGTTGGTCCTGAGGGGCAAACGTCCCATTTTCAAGATCAAACGAGGCCTAGAGCGTGAATGACCAAATTTATTATTTTATTTGTGCTATAGTCCATGAATTTTAGATGATACATGATCCCGACGGGTTTTTGGTCAAAAAAATTTGTACTGTCTGTTAAGACCTTATAATGGCGTGAGTTGGTCCGAGGGTCAAACGTCCGCGTTTTCAAGTTCAAACGAGGCCCAAAGCAAGAATGATCAAATTTAACGTTTTACATATGCTATAATCCATGAATTTTGGGTGATACGTGATCCCAACGGGATTTTGACCAAAATATTTTGTAAGCGCCCGTTAAGACTTTATTAATGGTGTGAGTTTGTTACGAAGGAAAAACGTCCGCATTTTCAAGTTCAAACGAGGCCCGGAGCAGGAATACCAAATTTACCATTTTATGTGTGCTATATAGTCCATAAATTTTGGATGATACGTGATTTTAGTGGGGTTTTAGCCGAAATTTATTGTGGGCGTCCGTAAAGACCTTATTAATGGCGTAAGTTGGTCTCGAGGGGCAAATATTTGTATTTTCAAGTTCAAATGAGGCCCACAACAGAAATGATCAAATTTACCATTTTACATGTGTTATAATACATGGATTTTGGGTGATACGCGATCGTGATGATTTTTTGCGCCAAAAGTTTTTATGGGCTTCCTTAAGACCCTATTAATACCATGAGTTGTCCTGAGGGGGAAATGTTCGCATTTCAAGTTCAAATGAGACTTTAAACAGACCAAATTTACTGATTTACATGTGCTATACTATGAATTTTGGGTGATACGTGATTCCAATGGTTTTTTGGCCAGATTTTCTTGTAGGTGTCCATTGGGACCTTATTAATGGTGTGAGTTGTGTCGAGGGAAAAACGTTAGTATTTTCAAGTTCAAACGAGGCCTAGAGTGAGAATGACCAAATCTACCGTTTTACATGTGCTAAGTCCATGGATTTTGGGTGATACATGATCCCGATAGATTTTTGGCCTAAATTTTTTAGGGCGTCTGTTAAAATCTTATTAATAGCATGAGTTGGCCCCCAGGGGCAAACGTCCATATTTTCAATTAACGAGGCCTAGAGTGGGGAATACCAAATTTACCATTTTACATGTGTTATCGTCCACGAATTTTTGGTGATACGTGATCCCGACTGGTTTTTGGGTGAAATTTATTTGGGTTTTCCTTAAGACCTTATCAGTGGTATGAGTTGGTCCTAAGGGAAAAACGTTCGCATTTTCAAGCTTAAACAAGACCCAGAGCAAGAATGTCCAAATTTACCGTTTCACGTGTGGTGTAGTCCAGGCTTACGGGCAAATTTTACTTAAAAATTTTGCAAGACCCTCTGTAATGACATGGAGGAGTGTGATACATATAGTTTCACCATGATCCATGTCTCTTTGGCATTAAAAAGTCAGCAAGAATTAGGTGCTTTTTCCAAATTTTTGTGGGTGTTAAGCAACACACTTTTTGGTTTATATGGTTTCTAGACACCTTTTTTGCAAAACATTTACAATATCATCCTTATGACTTGGGGGAGTGGTATCTAAAGGCTCACCATGACCTGTGCTATATTTTTATCATTTAGAGGCCATTCATCAGAAACATGCAATTTACTTAGTGTGTTAGTTAATGCATTTTTTTTATGATTTGGATTTCTGGCACTTTTTCTGTAAAACATTTAAAAGATCCTCTGGACCTGGGGAGCGGTATATGTGTAATTTCTTAGTTCGTGTGTTAGTTAATGAATTTTTTGATTATTTGGATTTCTGGCACTTTTTATGCAAAACATTTACAAGATTCTCTGTAATGACCAGGGGAACGGTAAATATAGTTTTACCATTATCTGCACCATATTTTCAAACTAATCAATAAGAATTAAACGATTTTCTCAATTTTTTTGGGTGTCAGTCAAGGAATTTTTTAGTGATATGGTTTCTTAGCACTTTTTTTTGCAAAACCTTTATAGAATCCTCCATAATGACCTGCTGGAGCAGTACGTATAATCTCATCCTGATCTGCGTCGATTTTTTAGTATTTAGGAGTCACTCAACAAAATTAGGCCATTTTCCAAGTTTTTTGTTTTAGTCAATGAATTTTTTGATGATATGGCTTCCAGACACTATTTTTTCAAAACTTTTACATAATCCTCTGTAATGACTTGAGAGAGCGGTATGTCCATACTATGATCCATATCATTTTTTTCGCATTTAGAATCACTCAACAAGAATTAGACAATTTCTCAGATATGACTTCCAAGTACTCTTTTAGTGATATGCAAAATCTTTTCAAGATCCTTCATAATAACCTGAGAGAGTAGTATGTATTATGTAAAGTCTCATCATGATCCGCGTCATTTTTATAGCATTTAGGATCACTCAAAAGGAAATAGACGATTTTCTTAATTTTTTTATGTGTATTAAATCAATAAATTTTTTTGTGATATGATATTTGCCCTAGAAGGATAGTAAAGTTCCCTCTAGGATAAAGTGAAACATCTTTTGGTTCCTTGTTACTCTATGCCCAATGACCACTAATTTTTGCCACATGAAAGAAATCTACCATGAAGCTATTTAACCATGTTAGAAAAAAAAAAAAGGATAATTAAGCTCTCTAGCCATCTAACATTTTGCATATATGCAACACAACAACTAATTCCATAATGATTAATCAACCAGATTCAAAAGGACAGCTCGATGCACAAAATATCTCATGTTTACACAGTGCGTCTGTGGAAGGGTGGCACCCAAGGAGTATGGTGTAGACAGCATCTCTTGACACAGTGGATGTTGATGCTTCACAATATATCAAATCTCTATGAGAAAAATTGTAAAAAGATCCAACTGTCTACTGTATATATAAGGAGAGCTGAAATATCAGCATGCATACAAACTTTTCAGTAAGATTAATAGATGCAGAATCTCTTATGGCATCAAAAAAAAAAATATATTGAACCACCCAGATACTACTATACAAAAACTGCCATATGTAGAAGTTCAATATCCATATCGATTCCAACTTAGTTCAAGGTTCGTCCCTCGAGAAATAACTGTGAGGTAGGCAAAACTCTTCCTCTTGATTTAGGATTTCAGAGTCCTCGTCCTCTGGTTTCTGAAATTAGTAAAAATGAATACAACTATAAGAACACTCGTTCCACGTAACTACTGAAAAGATTGCCCCATTAAACCAAGATTCTAGCCAATGAAACAGAAAAGAAGCATAAGTTGAAGGTTCTATGAAATAAAATGACGAATAGTAACATAAGCATATTTTCATGAAGTGAGACGTAATTCTCAAATTAAATTATGTAGTCCAACAAGTTTTGTTTCAAGTATTCAATCTCTTTCTATCGAGATCAAATATAAATAGGATGTATGCTGTACAGGGCCAAAATTTAGCAACAAATTGAATAAATCTGTCTCCTTGATGTCACTTTCCAATGTCCTAATTTTGGTCTCTTGGAATACACGGGATTAACTATGATAAATTAAGAGGATTTGATTTCTAAGAAACTCGGATTATTACGTCAAGAACGTGCAACACTGTATATTGGTATATCAGTTATGATCCTGCTGTTTGTGGAGCAGGAAGAATGGCTTTACATATGTAAATATTTCTGCTCAAACAAGCAGTCTTTCAAATCAAATACTTAATAACGGAAAAGTTGTGAAGATTGAAGTTAAATAGAAAGTAAAATCAATAACACTTACCACCATATCCAAGTTGTAGAAGCGATCCAGCAGCTTCAAAACATCATCAGGAGCAAATTGCCTATTGAAGCTGTGACAAAAAATCCAGTGTTGAAAGACAAATGATAAAGCTATGTTAAGTTTCTTCATTCTTAGGTACACTTTTTACACGTGCCTCAGCTTTCTTATTTCTTTTCTGAGAGTGTTGGCATGAGCTAAGCTCAATCACAAAGCACAAAATGAAGAGTTAATAAAACAAAAGAACAAATGTAGCCTAGTAACCTTCTACGCAGATGCTCTGTTAAGCCGTATAGGACAAAATGACGATGGATGCCTGCAATGTTAAACGTCTGATCACTCTCACAGCAGAAAGAAAAATGTAATGCAAGTTCCAGATTACACCACGAGTTTCTATCCACCACATTTTACTGTGAATTTTACTTATGAACTAGACAAACTACCATAAAGTTGCCACCTTTTCAGCTTTAATAACAGAAAACACAGCAAAACTTAAAAGAGGAAACATATAACAGGAGCAATGACACATAACACTTCCTACAAATAATACCTCTCAATTTGGCAGGGGGATAGATTTCAAGAGCCTCCAACAATCTTATCTCCAATTCCACCTGTGATTGTTCCTATAGTTCGAAAAATAAACATACCCATAAAGGAAAAAAACAAAAGAATCCATCAATACTGTAAAACACATCAACAAGCATATAATTAGCAGCAAAGCCACGAATTTTACCAAGGGGATTCAAAATACAAAGAAACCAAAGGGATTCAACATCTTCATCTTTTTATACTCATGGTATCTGATACGCTTTCGCATGACTCGATAAATTCCACAGCATACCTGTCAACTCCCACCAGCAACATGTACCAAGTAACTCTATCCACCAAGGCAACCGATGGGAATTTAAATAAAAGGGATTCAACATCTTTTTTTCATTATTAGATAACCGCGTTGTCCGAGTCCGGATGATTGTCACCTCCCACCGACAATAAGTACTATCAGGTAAGCTGATCCCCACTTTTTGAGTCCTATGCCTATTAAGAGCAAGATTGATACTTGTCTATTCCTACTCTCTATCCCCAAGGCTAGAGCAAATGTATATTTAATCAAAAGGGATTCAACCTCTAATAAGTATCTAATATAAAAATTCAAACTTAATAGTATAATTTTCCGACGAATGATGTTTGGTCCGATACCCTACCCCATGCATATATGAATAAAAACACAAAGGGTACCTAAATTTTTCTTAATTAAGAAAAAAAAAAGTACCTTACGAAGAGCAGAAGATGCAGGTTTACAAGGAGAATGAACAGACATTCCATCTTGTTCAGCTTCTTCTCCACCTTCTTCAACTTCCTCTTCTTCTTCTTCTACCACTGTTTCCTTTTCCGTTTCTGCTTCTTTCTTCCCTTTGCCACTTGCACCAGTATTCTGCCCCATTTGCTTTTTGGTTCTTGAGATTTTCTGGGAATGGAAAATTTACCACTTTTTTGGAGAATCATCCATCAAAGATTTGATTTTTTTATATATATTTTTCGTTTCTTGAAACGGGTTTTGATTCAATTTATTGAGAGAAAAAAAACTAGGTATTTTCAATTTGTTTGATCTAAAATTCAAGATTCTAATGGGCTGGTTTTGGGGGTTTTTGAATTGGATCAGTTTTGGGCTCTTGAATTTAATAAGTATCAAATTAAAACTAACATAAATAGCTATAGTTTGCCTAGAGTTAGCTCTAATTTGATATATCAAACACATAAAATCGCGCTAGATATATCTATCAATTCATATAGTTATGATTACTTTTAAAAAAAAATGCATACGTGTAAGTAGAATAGTAACTACAATAAATAGAGTGATAATCGAAGAATAATAGATAGTTGATAATAACATAAATCGAAGGACAAGAAATTAAAGGAAGGATAAACAAGGAGGCTAAAAGGGTAGTAGACAAATTTTTCTCACACCTCAAAATGTAGCAAACAGAATTCACATGTAAAATTGGTAATCAACTATGGAAGAAACTGAAGCAAGAATAAAGCAGAAAATTGCACTTGATGCAAACTGCTTCAGCATGAAGAGTACAGTTTATTCAAAAAATGAGATTCATCTCATTTCATTAGCAATTCCCTGTCTTTAAAAGCTACCTAATGGGTGGAAAAAAGAATACATAAATATGTTTAAACAAAAACCTTCTAACCAGACACCATCCTCCACAGCTCAATACTAACCAGAACTAAGTAATTTACAGCCACTGGTTAGAGGATCGCCCCGAGGTATATGAGATGTGACACTGCTAAACTTTGCGAAACGCCAACATCAGCTGTCCAACTAGCACAGAGGCAAGCTAGAAGAAGAGAGAAAAGAGTCTTTTAACATTCAAATGCTAGAAGCACTGATATACTAATATTTCATTCCATCAAGTTTCTCAGCAGAAGGGCGAGAAATTCTGAACGGGTGTTGACTATGCATGCTACCTCTAACTCCACTTCAGCAACATCTAACCAGAATATTCCATGTTGTATCTAAGATTAAAGAGCATGTTACGACGATTCTCTGCACCCATTCGGATGTTAAACTTCTTGGTCAACTCCTCAACTCGATCATCAGATTCATAATCCATCTCTCGAGTACATCGTCTTCGGATCTTCTTCAGCATCTCCTTGGAAGGTTTATACTGGGCATGTACCTGCACATGAAGCCAAAGTATAGTTCCTTAGCTAAAATGACAAGCAGTTTCATTTAATTAATAAATATTGGGAGAGTGAAAAGCAGGTTACCATCTCATCAACTACTGAAAGTGCAGCTTTCGGTTCTCGCTTAATAAGATGAGCATCAACAAGTAGAGAATATGTCATTTCATTTGGCTTCACTCCTAAATCCATAAAGTGCTCATAGACTTTTGTGGCTTCATCCCTCTGCAACAAGAAAAGATATTTTATTAATATTCATATAATCATAGAACAGAAGAAAGGCATTCTATGCAATTATTTGTTCCAATTACTTGTGCATACAAATGAAAGAATGTAGCTTCGAGCTATTATAACAATACTTGGGATAAGAACCTTCAAAATTATCACAGTCAGTACTTTATTTTATGATGAAAAATTCATTTGGAGTGAACCCTTTGGACCAACCACAGACTTCAAAACTCAGGGATGATGGCCCTGCCCCTTGAACTTTAGTTTCAATTGACACGGGGCTTGAACTTGTGACGTAAGACACAAGTCCTCAACCTTTACCAATTGAGCTTAATCCTGGGGGCTAATTAGTAAAATGACTCCTTCAGGTTTTTCTCAGTACATGTTTACCGATGAACAAATAAATAGGATCCAAAGAAATGACCTCTAGGTTGAACCCATACTATGTGCATTCAGATGTTACATTCATTTCTATTTACCTTGCCAAGCTTCCCAAATGCATATATCAGCGCATTGTATGAATGGATATCTGGGGTTAATCCAAAAGTGGATTCAATTGCAGCAAATGTCTGATAAGCACGATCAATATCCCATATATTGGCACAGCCTAAAATTACACAATTGAGTGCAGCAAGAGACTTGAAAGGGGGGTCTGCTCGGCTCAAATTCTCCAGCTGATAGTAAACCTGGAATATTTGGAAGTCAGTGGCAATACTAAGTTTAAGAAGTGACCCAGTTAGAGAACATCCAACACACTTAAGCAGGTACAGCAAAGTGCTAAGCTGTGAGATATTCAGAATTCTTAGTTGGAAGAGAAAGAGAACATACAGAGTCCAGGGTGACAAAACCATTCCTGCAGCAAGCAACAGCCAGTGGATTCAAAGAGGTAAAGGGAGAAAATAGTTCTTCTGCACTCTCATCTTTAGAACTAGCATAAGCTTTCTCAAACTCATGCAGGGTAGCAAAAGCATTCTGCAATTGTCCCAATGATGCATGGGCATACATCTTTGCAAGGAAAGACTCAGGGTTAGGGATCCTCATTTGCCGTAGTGAGCGCTTAAGGACTTCCCAAGCACCATTCAGGAGTTTCACATTGTATGTTCTACCAGCAGTTCCAAGTGCAGCCACAAGCAGTCCTTCGCCTACACTGAGTAAAACAGGGGGCTTCACAGTCTCACCTCTAACAATCCATTTCACAAAGAACTCCAAGGAAGTAAAAGCTAGTTCACTATTATCTGCTTGTAATGCACTATCCGCAAGGTGTGTGCACATGTTCCAAGGCGGCAACAGGCCTTTGTTCTGATCTGTTTTCTGGGAATACCCAAAACAGCAGTATCAAGACTAAAATATATTTCAAATAATAGAAAGTTTCATGGTTCGGATGATCTCATCGAAGGGATACAAACCTTGCATTTCTCTATTATTGACACCAATGCATCCAGCCTGTTGCTGTAGATACAGCTTCGCACACACTCATTAAATACATTCATGGATAGCTTATACCCAGATTTTAAGGCTGAATCAATATATTTCAACGCATCATCAATAAGGTTTGCTTTAAATAGCAAGCCAGTAACCAAATCATATGACTCTTCATCAGGCAAAGCTTCTTTATACTCAACTCCAGTTGCAATCATCCTGGCATAAGTATAGCACATGAGATCTATCAAATATCACCAATGCATGACAGAGTACATGCATGCATGATGAAAAAACATAGTGAACTGTCACAATCAAGACGAGCTCAATAAACTCCATGAGATTCCTTGTCACTTAGTAAACTTGCTATCCACACTAAATCAAAAGGAGCCAGAGAATTCAAGAATAAGCAAGCTGAAAGAATGGAAAAGGAGGAGCAAAGACATATGGCAAAATTTTGTTTGCAGCAAGACTAAACTAAAGGAAAATAAAACCCAAATAATAAAGCTATGAATCCAGTAGTAACTAACAGACAGGAGTTTGGACTTCTGCTGCAACTGGAATAGTTTTAGCACGCCTCGCTCAGTTCATTTTAGAGGCAGTTCCCCACTATGTTATTTTGAATGTTCCATTGTTTTGGTAAGGCTAAGAGCCTGTTTGGATTGACTTATGACTGATAAGCCAAAAGCCATGAGTTAGATATGGCTTTTGGCTTATTTTAGTTATTTTGGCTTAAAAACAAGTGCTTATAAGTACTCCTATTTTACTTAGAATGTGTTTGCATTGGCTTAATTAAGTAGTTTTAAATTTCAAATGCTGAAGCTTAATTTATATTGGATGAAAAATAAATATTTGTGATAAGAAGAAGTTAATAGATTAATCAAAGCAAAACAGTTGAAAAGCTAAAATAAGTTAATTTATTGCTTTTGACTCAAATACTTAAATTTGAAAGTTACTCTGAATTTTGTCAATCCCTCTGAAACTTTTGAAAAGAACTTAAAAGCTATTTTGGCTTAAAAGCACCTAGAGTAAGTCAATCCAAAGAGGCACTAAATAGAGAACTTCGATTTGTCAATTGCAACCAGCTGGCGGCTATATCACTGGTAAAATCTGCAAAGCTTCTTAGTGTGTTTATACTGTACACAAATATGAATAAACGTCATTAACATTTTCTGACTAATATGAAACCTTCCAAATAAATACCATACCATAATCCTGGATCACCCTAGCAGCCAACCGAAAGGGCCGCAAATGTTCATTTCACAACAAATGAAGATAGTATCTTTTTGTCAATATACATGCCTTATAAATTCTCTATTTCTAATCTATGAATATAAAGGTCTTAAAACTCTCAACTCACTAAATTTGAGTCTTAAGTTTTTCTGTGTGGTGTTTCTTGTACTGCAACGAACTTTTCAGCCCAATACTAATCTCAACTAACAGTCTCCAACTTTAGAAAATATAATTAAGGCCAACAACAATTTCATATAAATGAACTAACAGTCTCCTCTTTTAGAAAATAAAATTAAGGCTAACAATGATTTCATATAAATGAACAATAAAGCAAATAAAGGGATATCCACAGTTATATACAAAGTTTTAATTTCTATACCAGGTTAGATGTCATCCTCACCTTCCTCCGGCTTATCACTTCATACAACTAGTTTATAATAAGCATGGATCCATAACCTAAAAGTAAAGCAACAACCCTATACTGAAAGACTACCCGTGTACATAACTTAAATGCATAATAGATGTTATCACACTTGTTCTATACATTTGTTATTTCTTTTGAGCGGAGGTTCTATATGAAACAGCTACCCCGCAAAGGTAGAGTTTAAGGTTTGCATACATCCTATCCGTATATGACTATATTATACAAACAAATATATTCAAAGCTAAGTGATTAGCTCGAAATACAAACCTTTCGAGCAATTTGACAGATTTATCAGCCCATGACAATGGTTCACCAGATTGAAACATAGCTTTCAAGATCAAATTATGCGAAGCAGTATTAGCAACAAGTCCATACTCCTCCATTTGACTAGCTAATCCCAACAAATCATCAGCAGTAGCACCCATCATCAAATTAGCTCTCAAATAATAATTAAACAGATTCGCATCAGGCTTATTCGGTTTCCCATTTCTATCCAACGACCTAATCCAAAGCTCAAACACCTGTTTCATATCCTCCCACCTCTGCGTCGTTACCCAATCAGCAAACAGATTCATTAAACCTTCCACATCAAGTGATTCCGACATTGCCTGCATACGCGCAGCAGGCGATTGGCGTAAGAACCCCAAGGGTACAACGGAAGAAGATACAGATTGTGAGGTAGCTGCAAATGGGGATCTCCAGTTTTCATTGTAGAGTGGGCTACCGGAGGATGGATTCGGGGGTAGTGGGGTAGTGTTCTCCGGCGGAGTTCCGGCGAGTTGAGGTTCTTGTGAGAGGAAAGGAACGGTTGTGATTGATTTGAAATTTGTTAATTTTCTGATCAACGGTCGTGATCGAATCAGGATGGCCATTGTAAGTGTTTTTAAGCTTTTTGGGGGAAATAATTTGCTAGGGTTTTAGCATGTTGAAGAAGAAGAAAAGATTAGAGGGGTATTATTGATATTATCTAGAAGTTAAGGGGTAAATTTACTGTATTCAATTGTTTTGGGCTGGAGTTCTACTTATTGGGCTGGCTGAAATGGGCTTCAAAAAGGCTTGAAATCATACTCAACGACCTTAGAAATGAGTGATCTTTAACTTTTAACTTTTGGGCTTGATCTATGAATAAATCTTCGGGAATCGTTTGGTAGCTAATAAAGAAGGGAAAATTATATATAATAGCAAACTAATAACCTAAATTAAATGGAATAGCTAGGGTTTGATTTAATTGTGCTACATAGCAAACATTAGCTAAAATTTGTCAGCATCTCTCTCCCAAAAATCTCGCTCACCACTCTCCATTCTCGCTCGTCTCTCTCTCTTTATACACAGAAGTGTATAATTCTGTTTCTGTTTTGTATAAAGCGAGAGAAAATTGTATATACACATGCAAAAATGTATATCTTCGTGTTATACACTTAATTATACAATTTACAAACATTTTACTTCAAATATTGCAGAGAAAAAGGCGAACGAATTATACAATTGTGAATTATACAATTGCAGTGAAATACAATTTTCTCTAGCTTTATACAACAGAAGTGTATATATTGTGCTTCTGTTTTCGTATAAAGCGAGAAAAACATATATCTTCTTGCTATACACTTATAATTATGCAATATACATACATTTTAATTCGATTTAAATGTATGCAAAACAAATTATACAATTGCAGCAAAATAGGCCAGCGAATTATACAATTTAGGTCAGCGAATTATACAATTGTATATGTATAGCAAATTATACAGTTTTATGTTTGCTATGGAGCGCAATTATGCAAAGTTTGCTATAACATACAAATATGAATTTTTTGTTTGCTATATGTGAAAGTTGCCCAATAAAGAAACGGCTTATTCATGTGTCAATTTATTGAGAGGAACTTTCGCAAATAGCTACTATAATAAGTTTAATTATTCTTCATAACTATAGTCTGCATATTTACGGGTTGTAGTTTGTCTCGTTTGCGTAATTTGCAGGTTTGTATAATTCACGAATGTATTATATAATTCCATTATTTTTGTATAACTCGACATAATAAATTTATACAATTACAAACATCAGAAGTGTTCACAAATTATATTATGCAAATTTTGAATTATATAAAAGTTATACAAATTATATCATACATATTTCGAATTATACAAAATTTAAAAAAAAAGAGCCGCGTAATTATAGCTGAAAGTAGGTTGCGAATTGTAATTAAGACAAACTATAGTTATGTTAAGTAATTAACTCATATATGTTTGCTTATACACGTAATTTTCCTATTTATTTATAAGTTATACAACATTTGGTAGCTAATAAGGACTTATGGTTTATTAATACATGTATGATTTAGAAGAGAATGATGTATTATCTTACGTGGGATAAAAGATAAAATAATTAATATCCGTATAATTTTATTCAACTACCAAACAATAACTCAAGTTTTAAAATCAAAATGCTAATTTTGAAGTTTTACTCATAGGGAAATAGGGTCAAAAGTTTAAGATTGTTCTTATAAATCACCCAATGGAATTATAATCTTATCCGCAACGTCTCAAAAAATATAAAAACATGGTGTTTTATAGCGAACAACCTATACTATGAAATTCCACAAATAGAGTTTGGGATAGACAAACCGTATCACTATCTCGTGAAAATAGAGAGATTATTTTCAAAAAATTATCCCTCGTATTTTACGATCATACAATTCTTAATATAGCTAAATATAATCAAAACTTTAAAAGAAGTGTTTGAAATTGAGTCATTTTTTATTCAAATTTCAAACCTAAGTCTGAAATTTGAATAGTCTTTTCCCAAAAGTGATTATTCCTTTTTATCTCCATACTTCTGCATTGTACAGAGTTAAATTTCCATGACTTCCCCATCTTCTTTGCTTTCCTAAAAGTTATCAATTCTTTTATCCTTACGTCGGTAACAATGATGACATATTCAGTATGATTTTATAAGAGATATTTAAAAAGAATAATGTGTACGTAAAGATAGAAATGTTATGTGTATATTAAATGACCTATTAAAGACTTATGATCTAATAGTACTATCATAAAATTTCCACATAATAAATATGAGTTTGATTCTCATTGTATCTCCTCTCCCACTCGTATAGTAAATTGTATTTGATTAAATAAACTTTCAACGTAGCTTTAGTACATATAACTTTATGGTTAAAATATTTCAAATTATATAATAAAATAATTTCTAACAAAACAATTTTTTTATCAAATGAATTTAAACTCGAGATTTCGTTCTCTCTATTGATTACCTAAGACATTTTTGTTGAAATCAAAGTGAGATGCCAATGTAGTAGGAGGTGATTCCATAGAACCTAAAATTGGTGGTTGGACACATAATAGTAATAGTATTAATCAAGATTCACCCACTCTTATTGGTTGTCCAAAATAAATGAAACATGTGAACGTGATTCTCTAATTAAGATTAATTTAATGTGTGACAAATAATTAAGGGTGTCACAGTTTGCTGTATTTAGTGGGTGTAAGGTCCCCCACACCCCCTTAACCCCTCTTTTTTGCCTTTGCATATATATTATATTATATGTTAAAAAGGCAAAGAATATATCAACCGCGTTTGACAATAGTAATGAAGAAAATAACAACTTTTCTTAATTACTAACGATCTTTATGGTTGAGCGACAAGTATTCTTTCATTCTTAACCAGATGTTTCAGATTTTAGTCTCCTTAAGTACAAAGTCGCATTTGTTGGGGAATATTTATCGTTACTGTGTGACTTCATGGCGCGAATCTGAATTTAATCGAACTCCAATATAAATATCGAACAACTAAATGAAAACTAGTAGACCTTCGTCCCAAAAGAAAAGTACTTAAATTTTTTTAAAAAAATTAACGACAATAATATAATAGAAAATCACAAAACAATTGAAATAACATGTACTAATAAAGATTGAAAAATAAGATCACGCGTAAAATACAAATTAATACTACAAATTAATCAGATGTCTCAGATTTCAGTTCTCCTTAAGTACAAAGTAGCATTTGTTGGGGAATATTTATCGTTAATGTGTGACTTCATGACACGAATCTGAATTTAATCAGACTCCAATATAAGTATCGAACAACCAAATGGAAACTAGTAGACCTTCGTCCCAAAAGAAAGGTACTCAAAAATCTTTAAAAAAATTAACGACAATAATATAATAGAAAATCACAAAACAAATAAAATAACTGTTAGGTTGTGGAGCCTGATTAATATTTGATGTAGTGTCAAATTTTAGGCTGCAATATTTATTCTCCATTTATTCTCTATAACCTAAAATACTCTGAATTATTAATATATACCCCATCGCCGTGGAAGTTTACTTACCGGGTGTTACCACGAAATATTGGTTTCTCTCTTTCTCTCTCTAGATTTCTCATCTCTCTCTCTTGCAAATTCTTGTGTTCTTCATTCATTAAGTGTATGTATGAATTCAATCCTAACAATAACATGTACTAATAAAGATCGAAGAATAAAATCCCGTGCGAAATACTAATTAATACTACAAAAATAGAAAGAAGATAGAGAGAAAGAGACTACCGTCCTACTACTCGTACAAAAAATCCTACTTTATTATTTATATATTATCTATCTATTATAATCTTCTATTCTTTCTCTCAAAGTTTAACATTGAAAAATACTTTTACAATATACCTATAGTTGAAAAAAAAATTAATAAATGACAAAGCAAGACTTTTATAAAGCACCAAAAAAGAGAGAGAATAACAATAATAAAGCCCTTTAAGAAAAATTAGAATAAAGTGAATTATTCATTAAATTGAATAATAAATAGAATTAGATATGGTTTATCTATATATTTTTATTAGATTTTTGAGTTTAAGCCTTTAAATATAAAACTCTAACAGAATATATTACCTCTTTTGACGTATTTTATAATATGATTTTGAATTAATCAGCATTTTAAAATAAATATAAAATAACATCGAGCGAATAAAATAAAATAAAATAAAAATAGCATACTACTTTTCTAATTCTAGATAAATCTTATGCAAATTAAAATCATTTTTATTTTGTTTTCTTTTCAGAAAATGGGTAACATAACAAATTGGCTGGATAGAAGATGAAAAAGAAGCTTTTTTTTTTGTAAGTATATTAAATTTCAAATTCTTTTTTCCTTTTTCATATTATTTTATTTGTTTAGTTAATTACTATATAAAATGATTAAAGTTTGCTCATATTTGACGTAAAAGGGTCTATTCATTTAATTTGATACAATAAATAAATATATCTTACTCAAAAATGTCTTCTTCAAATTAATTTGTATATGAGTTGGATATGCCCTTTTTGCTCACGTATATTTTTTTCCAAAAGAAAAATTCTAACATAAATGATTACTTCACTTTACAACTTTATATATATATATATATATAATTAGTTTTACAATTGAATTAATTTAAAATATATTTTGAATAAATATAATTTTTACTGAAGATGATATTGATAGCTCAAATATTACTATTTTCTGCGATTATTAAAGAATGTAACTTATTCATCATGGATTAATTGTATCTAATATATTTAATTGTAATAAACATTAAGTTTTGAAATTATAATTTTAGGATTATAATAAGTTTTTACTTTTAAAACTTTGAGAAGTTAAACAAACTCTATTAAATTTAAAGTTTGAATCAGTTTCTGTATGATATGCTACATTAATATAAGAAAATAAGTTTTATATTCCTTAGGAGGGACATGAAATAGAATTAATATTTTGGTGCATGACAATTATAGTGCTTGTGATATTCAATGAAGTAAGTTAACCTTAAATTAATTGTTAGGTATGTTTATTATTTCTTTATATAGTAAATAAGTTATATTCAGATTATTTTGAAAATTATATTATTGCAACATATAAAAGATATATTTTTTTTGTTTAGAATTAATTGTCATAATTTTCTTTTTTAAGTCAAATTATAAAAATTTTAACTAACATTCTATGGCGTATATTTTAATCATATTAATATGGAAAAAATTGCAATTGATAGTATTTTTTCATATAGTTTTTGAATATCTATTTTTTGAAAAAAAAATATATATCAAATTAACGTAATCTGATTTAATTTTAAAAATTGATCAAATTGACTTTCGAAAAACGCAATATGACAAATAAAAATGGACAAAGAGAGTAATAATATAAGCTTCACATAATTTTGATAGACTAGTAAGTATTCTCTATTTTCAGATAGCTTTGATCGAGACTCATAATTAAGTAATGATCGTTTTATTTTTATAGTTAAAATTATTAACATAAATTTAAAATTAGTGGAACGTTTGAAGTAAAATTTGGATATCAAATTAAAAGTTACGTTAAATCTCGTGGCTTTTCATTTGTTTTGTATTCTTCATGTCTACAATGATCATGTCATTTTCCTAGATCCCATTATTTCTTTAAAAGAATTAAAAGATAGTTGACTAATAAAAACAATTATTTGTATATTTTTTTTTCTTTTTGCATTTTCTCACTTCATATATCACTCCCACAGTTAAATCATATTTATAGAAGTGCAATGTTCTATTTGTTATTATAGATACTTGAAAAACTAATTAAAAATCATATTGTAAAAAAAAAAAAGTAAATTATTTAATTATATTGTACAAATATTATGTGTAGATTCTAAGATTTCTAGTACCTCCATTGATATGCCAAGAGACACATAAGTGTTATATTAAACAGTGACAGCACAACCCTTGTGGGGGGCCCTTCTGTTTTATAAAGGTTTAGCCTAGGGACCTTCGTCCGTAAAAATAACATATTCAGTATAATTTTAAAATAAATATAAAATTTAATACGTAAAATTTATTATCTCAAAAATTTTAATTTGTTATATAAATAATTAATATTAATAAATTTTAATTAAAAAATAATTTAATAGATTGAGTGACTTTTTGAGGAAAGAGTGGATAGTTGAGTGACTTTTGAATTAAAATTCAAAGTTGAGTGACTTTCTGAGAAAAAAGTGCATAGTTGAGTAACTTTTGAGCGAAAATTAAAAGTTGAGTGACTTTCTGAGAGAAGAGTGCATAGTTGAGTGACCATCCAAAGTATTAACTCTAGTTTTTATGCATACCTTATATAATAACAACATTTGTCTTTAATATCTTTTTCATTATTATAACATAATGTTTGTTATAATATGAAAAAGATATTAGTTTAAAGTTATTTTAGAGAATAACGAAAATAGAAACGTAAAATTATTTTATACGATATTTGATATTTATATTAAAGTTTAACTTATTTCGAATTCATAAAACACAAAACAAGAACGTAAAATTTTTTTATTCGATATTTAATATCTATATTGAAGATCAACTATTTTAAATTTATGCGGCCTTTCTTTATTGGTAACGACTTAAGACTTTTTTTCACACGAAACTTGAATTTGATGAGTATGATTAAAGAGGAACATACATATAAAGTTTTTGAGACAAAATTATTGAAATTTTTGAGGAAATCTTTTTTCACTAGTCATAGCAAAAAATAAAATAAAGAAGTTTGAACCATGGTTTAGTTAGATAGTAACCATGTAGTTAAGTTTATGACCGTTTGAGAAACAAAGCCACTGACATACATAGTACAGAGTACATATACATACAGTCGAATACATGACAAAATGCTTTGGCTTTTGCTGCTCACTTTCCTAAAACACATTACCCCATGCTCCCATTCTTTTATAGTAGTAATTTTAGAATGAAAAATATTGTTCGATACGATGTATAAGAATAATATTTAATATAATATGTTGATGATACTAACAGTGTTTAATTTAGTAGATTAAAATTCCAAATATGTTGTATATTTCTTTAAAATATAGTGGAAACTATGTGAATTTATTTTAATTTTAATTATATTTGAACAAATAAAAGTGAACGGAGAGTAATAACATAAGATTTTATACATATAAAATGCCACCCAAAATTGACATAGAGCCTCCACCTTCCACCTATTTTTCTTGTCTCGAGAGCTCCATATCCCTATAACACACTTTCTCTGTTCCCCTTAAACATCTTATCTTTCTGCTTTCTTCTTTACAGTAGAATTTCACTTACCTTCTTGATTTATACAGGGAATACTAATATCTTCATATCTACTTCTTAAAGCTTGGCACAATCATGGCTGCTTTTGTACTGTCTTTAATACTTCTCTTGGCTTTAACTGGTTACTCAAGTAAGCTGCTTTTGCTACTTTCACTTGAAGATTCTTCTGTTTTCTGCATTTTTCATATGTTTAGTTGTGTATCCAACTATTTCTTTTGATATCTCACTTCAAGATTCTCTTTTTCCTGCATTTTTTCATCTTCTTGCCATGGGTTTTCATCAGATTTTGCTCTGTACTGTGTATCTAACAATTTCTATTCTTGTGATGAGTTTTTACTAGATGTTGCTCTTAGTAGTGTATTTACAGTTTCTTATTTAAAGATTGAGTTTTTTTTTAGCTTTCTTACTTCAAGATTCTCTTTTTGTTTGCTCTTAGTGGTGTATCCAAGAATTTCTTATCAAAGATTAGAGTTTTCGGTTCTTTCCCTTCAAGATTTTACCTTTTCTGCATTTCCATGTGTTTAACCAGAATAGTTGTTCTTAGTGGTGTATTCAAGAACTTGTTATTCGAAAGATCCAGTCTTTTTTCTTGACCATTATCAATGATTTCTCTTTCTTGAGCTGATTTGTTCTGGTGGTCTTTTTTTCTAGGTGGTGCTAATTACTGTGTGTGTAAAGATGGTTTTGCGGACACACTTCTGCAGCACAATATAGATTATGCCTGTGGAAATGGAGCTGATTGTACTGGTATCCTTCAAAATGGTCCTTGCTACAACCCTAACACTATTAAAGATCACTGCTCCTATGCTGTAAATAGCTATTACCAGAGGAAGGCTTCAACTGGTGCTACTTGTGACTTCAGTGGAACTGCTTCTTTGACTTCAACTCCACCAGCCTGTAAATTCTTGAATCAACTCACTTTTCTCCTCTTTCTGTTTCCCCTCTTCTAGTAATGGTCACTCATATTTTTTTTCTTTGCTTTATCAACAGCCTCTAGCTCTGCATGTTATCAGACCACAGGAGGGTATGTATTCTTAAAGCTTTGTTATTTATGATGTGAGATCTTGTAATTATCTTGCCAATATTGAATGTAGCATCTCCTCAACTTGCATCCAGAAAATTGTTTTTTTCCTCTAGGACAATAAATGGTGATGTTTCCCTTTTTCTGCCCTGTTGGCTTCTCCTTGTAGATCATCACTCTCAACTTCTTGATCTTGAAAAAGATTTTTTTTCCCAAGATGTTATTATAAATATCCACCTACCCCCAGGGCTGGTAATAACATGGAAGTTAAAATTCATCTATCTAGGTAAAAAGGACATAAAAGAGGTGCAATTATTAATGCTAGATAAATTTGACTGTATGAATAAATGGTTGAAAGCTTTTCCTAATATAGTGACATTTTTCTCTGAGGACATGATTAAAGATTGTTGTTGGCTGTTCCTTTTGTTTCTTTTTAACCTAATTCTATCAATAGTCATTTTTAGTGTCCTAACTGTGTGAATTACTTTAAAACACAAGATCAGTTAGATTCATCATTTATATTTTATCCCCATGTGACCTGTCTTGATGTTGATATATAATCTGTATGTTAATGTTTTATTTGTCACTTTCCTCATTTGTTATGATGGATGTCTTTTTAGTTGAAATGTGTTTTCCAACCATGATACAAATATTTTATAAGAACCAAAGTCCTTTATACCATTTCTCATAATTCATGTAACATGCCTACTCTGGTATATCTATAATGACAACAATAGTGTGCTAACTAAGTGTCAATCTCAAGCCAGTTGGAGGCGGTTCCATCTTAGTTGGACTTTGAATTTTCTTGTAGAATTAATAATTGAATATTGTGTATGGACGGTGTAGTATTGCTCATGTAGTTTCTTGTCCTTTTTTGTTACTATGTGTTTTTTCGTGTATTTGGACTATCATATTCTTTTGTTTTGTTTCTATTGTTACTATTAGTTATTTCTTGTATTTCCATTATGTCTTTTTTTGGACTAACTTTCCTAGAGCCAAGGGTCTATCATAAACAACCTCTCTACCTATGAGGTAGGGGTAAGGTCTGCTCTGCGTAAATTCTACCTTCCCGGATCTCATTTTGTGGGATTATATTAGTGGATGGATGGTGTGCGACATTGGCCTCTCATATTGTTTTTTTTTACTTCAACCAGCAGCACTGGAGGTACCACAACCCCAAATGCACCAGGAACCACAACAAATCCAGGGATTGGCACCGGCACCGGCACTAGCACTGGCACGGGCATAGGCACAGGCACAGGCACAGGAACTAATACAGGTATTAACAACCCAACTTTTGGGATGGGACCAACAGGAAGTGGTGGCTTCAACCCAGATGGCAGTGGCACAGAGGCTCTTCATCAAAACAGAGTTTTTATCACCATGGCACTTTTGTTTACAAGCAGCTTCTTGATGGTATGCTTAAGAATTTAAAAAAGGAAGTCTGAATGTGAGGCAGTGAATGAAAGAAAAAAGGTTATGAGATGATAATGGACTTTTGGGCACAAAGTATGGGTAGCATTTTTTCAATGGTCAGCAGGGGGGGAGAATCATCTGGACACATTTCCACTTGGACATCTTTTTTTTGTTATTTACTTCTTGTTCTCTTTATTATCTCCATATATGAGTGGACAAAGTTGGAATTAGATTCCTTCTTGAAATGGAGATGTGGCTGTTTCTGGGGTAGTATGATGTACCAGTAATGTAGAAGAATCTGATCTCTTCTTTTTAGATTTTTCCTTTTTGTATATCTAGAGAAGTAGAGACATGACATGAAGTATGTATTTTTTATTTTAGAAAATTTTATCAATGAGTACTTGCTACCCTACTCACCATCTCTGATAAATTTAGTGCATATCTGTATTAAAATATAACTCCTGTAGTTCCCCCACCTGTACATCTGTAAGTATAATTGAAAATCCAACTTAAAGTAAAGCACAAACAGGGTCAAGTATCCTAGTTGTCAGAGTGTATGGAATCTTGATTTATCACAAGGGAATAAACCAAACAAGGGTTCCTTCCTCTTTTCTTTACCACCCTTTTGCCTGCTATCAATCATCATACATAATGATCAAACAAATTTTTTTTCATACAGTGGTGGATGAAATGAGTGAAAATCATAAAGAGATGAAGAAAGTGGGATGTAATGGTCCATGTAATGAGTAAAAATTACAAGAGATCAAGATTTTGGATCTTGGTGGTCAGAATACTGAAGTGCATGTGCTAGCATGTATCTAGTGTAAGAGTCTTGCACATAAGCTAGCCAAAACGCCACGATTAGGTATAAAATAGCATTAACAACTTTTGGCCTTGTTTGGTTTATGCAGGCAAAAAGGGCAAAGGTAAAGTGAATCTGGACTAAAAACTTGTTTGGTTTCTTTAAAAAAGAACTTTCTTATAATTGTTTTACTTGGATGGTGACTCCACTGCACATGCATGTGTTTTTTTTATGATATAATAAGGGATAATGACTTGGTAACTACTTTTGAACTTTGTCAAATGCTGCACTTTTGTTGCACAACAAGACATATGTCAACAGCAAATCACACAAGTTCATAGTAACTGGTAATTGATATAAAATAAGATTAGCATGTGCTGGAAGAAAAATATACCAGAATCCTAATTACTAAAGCATTCAGCTAATACTCTGCTCAAGTATTCAGTTTAATTACACTTCTCTACTGGTGTTAAAAGCACCAAAGCACCTTTGACAATCGATATGCATGCAGTGAGGTTGATGGTGCTCAAAGAATGAGAGCATATTCACCATTATAACTGGCAAACTAACCTCATTACGAGGTAGGACCAGGAAGTTGGATCTTCACGTGTGAGATATGCTAACTATCTGCTTGCACAAGTACCAGTAATCAAGACGGAACTGAGATGGTGGAGACTGAGTCAGGGTTTGCCCTCTGTGATTGGTCAGGGCGAACAAAGTCCGCTATCAACCTGGAGACAGCATCAGGCTTCTCCACATGAGGGATATGGCCACATTTTGGTATTTGGCGTAGAATTGCATTTGGAAGTTCACAATGCAATCTCTGACGACATGAAAGTCAATGGACACTTCAGTATCATTGTTATGCACTCCGTGTACTAAATATATGAATGCTAGGAGCTAACAGGTTTAGTGATCCAAAGTTTGAAAGAAACATACCACTGCAAGCTTGTTGTCAATAATCTGATCATCTTCACCCCAAATTATCAGTGTTTTCTGCTTGACCTGCAGGAGTCCTAGCATGAGAATGCTGAACAATTTTCCATCGTGACAAGACCGAAACCAGTAGACAACATAGAAAATGAAGTTACAGCTAGAAATGCCATGTAACAGCAGAATCAGAAGCAAGTTGAATCCATCAGTGTCAAGATCACAGTAGTCTACATACCACATGAATGATTTTAATGACGTCTAAAGCTAATAGGTTTGTAACTCCAAGAGATGTTTGCAGTTAAACTTATGGTGTATCACTTTATGCCATCTCTCTTATTTAAACAAATTTTTCAGAACTAATATCAGTGCCCACAGGTTCCTGTATTTAGACTCCAACAATTGCATGTTAAGATGAAACTAGTAAGATCAAACTCAATATTGGTAGTTTTCATAATCAAATCAATGCCTATTAAATAGAGCAAGATAATGCTGTTTGATACTAGTCTATGCCAAAAAAAGTGACAAAAGGCATGTATATTTAGGAATAACTTGAGAAAATTTAGTAAATCTTCACATACATGTTCTATCTGAGAAATGACATTGTAACCTCCACTGATCATGAAATTCACCAATGCATCCTCCCACCAAGGTAATGAACAATGTAAGCGGCCAATCTGGATAGAAAACCAGATAATCAGAAGTGTAAAACAAAAGAGAATAAAAATATGCCAGAAGCACATTTTGAATATCTGATCTCCATGACTTTAAGGTTTCTAAAAAGATCAAAGGGTCAAACTTACATTAGTCCAGTCTATGCAGGTACTAAATGGTAAGCCATTGAAAGCTAATGAAGTTGCATATAAGCGAAGTGGGAGACTTTTCAACAAGTAAACCTGCAGCAGGTTATTTCTCATTAACAATGGCAAAAGTTTCTCTTCTTTACTTTTAGAGTTTGCTAATCAGAAAACAAGTTGCTAATAAACTACACATTATAACATATATGTAATGTTACATCAAACATCCAATCTGGCGTAGAATGTACTCTTTTTTTTTAAGAGGAATAGGAGGTAACTCACCCCAGCATAAGCTACTGCTTTGGGTAAGGTTGCAAGGTTTCCTGTACCTTCCGCGTAAACACTTGCATCAATTAAAACCAGCCTATCAACCTGATAAAGTAAAGCTACTTGAAGCAAGCATAAAATAATACCTTCTTCATACAGGAAAGTAATTTACAACATCTGAACAGGGATCCTAAGTTACCGAATGAACTTACAGCTTCTGGATATTTAACAGAAAAGTCAATAGCAACAGCAGATCCAAGACTAGGTCCAACAAGTACCATTGGCTTCTTGATGTGGGTAGACCACAGCTGAAAGACAAACAAGACAGCGAATTTCAAAACATGTAAGCTGAATTTTTTTTAAGAAATGTAATATCCCAGTAAATGTTCAACATGGTCTTAAGGCCAGGCCAGGAAGATATGCCTGGCCCTTATCAGACTTCTAACGGTTTCTACAGCTAGACAAAGAAACACTACTTCAATATTTTTAAGCGTAGACCTGTGCCAAGTAAGCAAGGATGCCCCTTTTTAATGCTTCATAACTGTAATATCATACCACTGCACAATGCACAATGAGGCATAACTATGTACATGACCCTGCATAAGTATTATAGTTACACTACTAGGAAAAAAGATTGAGAGATTTACCTTAATTTTGAACTTAGATGTAACTTCACATTTATCAGAATGTGTAATGAAAGTTGAAAGATACTAATTCCAACCTTTCAAAGTTCGTATGCACTAGGTTAGAACATATATTCCGGAATCAGTACGTACCTGGTAAAGATGATCACGCTTGGAAGCTACATCACACGATGGAAGCCTTCCTTAAATATCACAGGAAACAAAAAATACAAACCATGAGCAAGTCTTCGTTTTTGTTTGCAGAATCTTTTTGAAAAATAAAGAACTGAGAAAAAGCTATAACAAGATATAACATACCTAAATCAGAGAAACCCCATCCAAGGATATCAACTGCCCATGTCTCCAATCCAGCATCCTCAAGCATTGGAAGAGTGTACCTCCACTCTAAACATGAGCTGAACAATGAGGCATAATGAACAACAGGAGCATGGCAAGAGAAAGTGATCAAAATTCATAGCTTAGCATGAGGCACACCTATCAAAACCATGGAGAAGCACAACTGGATTGGCCTCTGTCTGTTCTTTTGGCTTCACACAACTACTCATGATGCATCCCTTCGATAAGTTTACCTAAAATGAACCAGCAATGAAGCTGGACCATCAAACAAAGGCAGTACCCAGAACTTTATAAAGAAAGAGTTAATTGATTCGATCCAGTGCAATATATCTAGATATGTGACTTTGTTAGGATTATAAGAACAGAATACATAAAAGAAAAGAATGATTAAGTTGCATATGATGAGTGGACACCTCTATGACAGCGGGTACACTACCGCAATGGGTGCACTCACACCCGCTCCATTTTGTTCCAACTGTGTGTGTGAACAGGGGAATACTTATAAGAGATAACACTCATTCTAAGTCAGCACACATCGTCACAAAGTAGTGTCCAGTAGTAGTCTGCACCCAAAGTCTTAAAATCATGGATATCCCAAATATATGATACTCTTTCCATTTTAGGGATGTCCTGAAATGTTTGATACCATGCCACTTCTATACTGCTTTCAAGAAATAAAGTTCATTGAGCTATCTAAATTACAGACTGGGATGTTACCTCAATCAAAACAACTTTTTAACAATTACTGAATTATCTTCTTGCACTACCGCCAAAAAATATTTAAGTCAAATTAGCATCTTCAGATTCTAGGTTCAATTAAATACAGTCATAAAATGAGCTGGAATGAGAACAATTTAAGAAGATAAAAAAGTAAAAATAAGAGTTCTATCGTTCCTTGTAACCTAATCCATATCTAACATCGACATGCAGAGACATAAAGGTAACCCCTATAGCTGCAATGAGTACCTGCATCCATGCACAAATCTTGTGCTACTGATTTTAGGTTCTAAAGCTCTACTTCCGTTTCAAAAAGAATATGAAAACTTTAATTTCAACTTTATAAGATTAAGTGACATTTTTTTTTGTACATTCAGCATATTTTTAGCTTAAAACCACAAGATTCAAAAACATTCTTTACTTCCTTATTTCGATTTTTCTACCTCTGTGATAATATAATCCAAAAGAACAAAACTTTACTCATCAGAACAGAACCCATTTCATAAAAAGTAGAGAATTTTCCCCCAATTGAATCACAATTCTTAATGCACTTAAAAAATTCTACTACTTGCTTGAGAAAACACAGAAAACTATCTAGAAATTAACCCCAAAAAAGACAGCAGCAATAAAAAACTTACTGGTATTCTCTCAATTCGTGAAGCCAGCTTTCTAGCATAAGGGTCTTTGATATTCTCGATTTGTATAGGAAGAAAATCCGGAAATTCACCTGCCCTGATCGTTAAACGCCTCGAATAAGAGCATTTCAAATTGGTTCCAGTTAGTAGAAATGCTGGCGGAGGAGCACCACTGGTTCCGGCTGAGAAAAATGTCAGCATATTCTTTGTTTCTCAGTCGCTCAGCCGTGCACGGTGGCCACCGGTTTTTCTACTACTCATACTGAGAAGAGAAAGAACACCAAAAGGCGCCCATATAATATTTATCCAATCATGTGGCGCCAAGATAACGCCAACATTTATTTATTATAACTAGTTTCCGAAAACGTGCTTTGCACGTTTATCCTAAAATACTTCATACAATGTTTGTAGTGCAAATAATAAATTTAAACAATATATATATCAAGAATTAGCTATTATGCATGAAAAAATACTACTTTCAATCACATTTGTTACCGACCCAAAGGTATATATGTACATTTCACAAATTTCTTCAATAATTCATTTCCTCGTAAATTCAAAAAATAATGAAGTTACAGTGGTTCATCAACTTATAAGACACCATTGATTCTCTTTATCTTCATTTTTATTCTCTTCATGTTCATTTTTTTCTTTCTTTAATTTTTTTGTTAGTGAGTTGGATTCACTTGTACAGAATCACATCAACTTTTTGTCTTGTAGGATATTCCATTGATTGTCATGAATGCAGTGATAAAGCTAGAAGTCTTTCTTCTTGTCCTTGTGTAAAAGATTCCTTTTTTGGATAATCCAATTAAGTGTACCGTCTCAACTTCTATAAACAAAATTTTATTTAAAAATCAAACCAAAATTTTATTAAGAACATATCAACTTACACAAAAATAATTAATTGCATATAAGGAACAATGATTTATTACCTGAAAATTGATACCACTTGAAACAGTTCAATCTGTGTTGCTTCACTTACTGCATCATCACTATGAAATATTAGCGTCATTTCTTAATTGTATCTTCATAAAAAAAAAGTCAAATTTAAAAAATTTATTAGTAGTTGAAATATTCAACAATTTAGATGAGTTCAAATAAAGATATATAAAACATTGAGCATAACAAACTCATATAAAAAAAAATAAAGATAACATGATTACATGAGAAAGTATAATATATAATATAGGAAAATAGAGAATCTGCTAATAGAAGATAAAAACATTACAAATTAAGTGATCCAAGAAGTGCCATCAACTTCTTGAGAGTGTGGAAAGATTATGAAGGTGTGAATATTAATGATGAGATAGTGGAGATGTGGTATTAATACACATTATGACAAAATTACACCTAAAACTGATCAGATAGAGAAATGAAAAGTTTCTCTAATACGTTTTCGTAATAACTTTATAATTAATTATTTTTACAGCTATTCATTGTCCTACATTATTTTAACAATAAGTGAATCAACTTAATTAACAATTTAAACATATTTAATATTTAATTAATTAATTATTTTATAATATTTTAATTAAGTATAAGGCTAAAATGGTAATTCAACTTTTAAGTTTTGACCTTCATGCTTATAATAATATATGATTAGCTTATAAGAAGAGTTTAAAAATTGATTAATTTTTATAAAATTGTGAAATTTTCATGTTTATTATACACGTTATCACATTACTTGAAATGTCAGTAGATAGTTGAGTATTATTTCAAATTTCCTCTCGCTTCACTAGTAATGGTATTTAAGTGGTCCGCTAGTTTTTTTTTCTACTGTTGAGATTATGAAAATAAGCAATATAAATAATTAATTGATTGTATTTGAGATAGTTAGTTACATAAGTTAGTTACAAGTTAGTCACAAAAAAGGAATCTTAGTTAGTTACTTTTTTTTCTCTCTTTTCTTTTATTAGTTTGTGTATATATACACACAACTCTTCACACATATTGGATGATATAGATCAATATTCATTCTCCCAAATATTCTCTAAAGCTTCTCTACTCCCATTAATGGAGATTCTCAACATGGTATCATAGCAGTAGGAATTTCGTTGTAATCCTCTGCTAGATTTTCTTCTTCTTCTTCTCTGTTTGCCTTAAATTGAAGATCGTGTTCATCTTCTCGTTACAGTGATTCTTCGTAATGGCAATTGAGGATAAATCTGTTGTTATTGCTGAAGTTCAAGGTTCTGCTTCAATCAATCACAATCATCCTCTGTATATCCATCCTTCCGATACTCAAGGTTCTATGCTTATTTCAATTCAACTTCTAGGTTCTGAAAATTACTCGTTATGGAGCAAATCTTTGAAGCTTGTGTTACTTGGTAAAAATAAGCTAGGTTTCTTGTTAGGAACTTATACTAAGGACATGTATCCTCCCTCCATGCATGATCAATGGGAGAGATGCAATGCTATTGTTCTAGGTTGGATTATGAATATTGTGTCTAAAAGTCTAGTTAGCACTATGATTTATAGATCTGATGCACAACTGTTTGGAGGATCTTCGAGAAAGGTTTGATAAGGTTAATTCATCTAGGGCATTCTATCTTCACAAGGAGACTGTTACATTGTATCAGGGAACTTCTTCTGTATAGAATTATTTTTCCCGGCTTAGAGAGATTTGGGATGAATTTGAAACACTTATACCACCTTCCTTCTGTGCATGTCCAGAATCCAAACAGTATGCTGATCATTTTCAATTTCAAAAGTTGTGGCAATTTCTGATGGGTCAAAATGAGTCTTATGCTCGTGCTAAGAGTCAAGTGTTAATGCAAATTCCTGTACCAAATGTTAATCAAGCCTATACTATGATTATAAATGTAGAAAGTCAAAGAGTGATGGTGTTAGTAGTAGTTCCTCTTCTACAGAATCTTTCTCAGAAACTACTCTTATTAGTAACATGATGTGTTGTCATGGTGGTGGATATCATAACAGTAGTGGTCCTAGTTCAGGTCCTACTTACTATCCTAGCAATGGCTCTAACGGAAAGGGTGGTTATAGACCTAGAAATAATGGTGATGCACGACAAGGAGGAAGATCAAATCTTTACTGTGACTATTGTCATTATAGAGGACATACAAATGAGTCTTGTTATAAGCTTCATGGATATCCTAAGAAGAAAAGAGGATCTTCTTCTCATGCTAACAGTGCTGCTACTGGAGGACATCAGCTTCCTGAAAGTGGAGCCTATGATGATTCCTCTGTAAGTACTAATGCTAAGTCCTATGGTACCTCTCCTAACAATCTCTCACTAAATACACAAGGCATGTCACTCTTTACAAATGAACAATACAATCAGATTATACATATGTTGAGCAAAGGAAAAGGCAAGAAAGCAGATTTTATGGCAAATGTTGCAACTGCAAGTTCATCAGGTACTTTTATAGCTCTCACATCTGATGTGGTTCATTCCAACTGGATTATAGATACAGGTGCTCAAACCATATGGTTCACAGTTTGATTCTTATGAAACAGTGTACAGACCTTGGATTTAAAAGTGATATGAAAGTAAATTTTCCTACTGGTGCTCAGGTGGCTATTAGTCATGTTGGAGATTCACTAGTTCTTAAGGATAAACTAGTGAAGGATGTTCTCTTTATCCCAGATTTTCAGTATGACCTATTATTTGTCTCCAACTAACTAAACAACTAAAGTGTGCAGTAATATTTTTCCCTAACTTCTGTATCTTTCATGATCTCTTCAGTGGGAGGGTCCTGGGATTGGTAAGGAAGATCAAGGTTTATATCTTCTCAATACAGAGCTACAATCAAGTACTTTACAAGACAATATTACTAGGATTTCATGTATCAGTTCTCTTATCAGCTTTACTTCTGTTTGTTCACTAAATTATCTTTGGCATAAGAGATTGGGCATGCCCCTTTCACAGTTCTCGGTAGAATACAATGTTTACAGAATGGACCTATGAATGACCACAATTGTACTGTTTGTCCTATTGCAAAGCAAATAAAATTACCATTTCCTACAAGTGTGTCTCTGTCTAATGCTTGTTTTGACGTAGTGCACGTTGATGTATAGGGACCCTATAGGGTTCCTAACAATGGTGGGAAAAGGTATTTTTTAACACTGGTAGATGACAAATCCAAATATACTTGGATTTCCTTAATGCACACTAAGTCTTATTATATTGTCTTGTTGAGAGATTTTATCTGTATGGTCAAGACTCAGTTTGGAACCATTGTCAAGTGTATAAGATCAGATAATGGAACAGAATTTTTTAGTTCCCAAAGTAAATGCTTTATTTAGAGAGCATGGGATTTTGCATCAAAGTTCGTATGTTCATTCTCCTCAACAAAATGATGTAGTTGAGAGGAAGCATAGATCCATTCTTGACATGGCTAGAGCCTTAAGTTTTCAGGCTTGTATTCCTATTATATTTTGGGGTATGTGTGTGTATGCAGCAGTATACATTCTTAATAGGTTACCTACCAACTTACTCAAAGGCAAGTCTTCATATGAGATGTTATATGGTCATGCTCCTTTTCTTAGTCATGTGCGAGTTCTTGGTTCTTTATGTTATGCTACTGACCCCAAAAGACTTGATAAGTTTGTCCCTAGAGCTATCCCTGCTATTCATATGGGTTATTCTTCTACTCAGTAAGGGTATATCTTATATGATTTCAGCTCCAAAATCTTCTTTGTAAGTAGAGAACTGTGTTCAAAAAAGAGATATTTTCTTTCAAAAATCTCAAATCTTATCTTGATTCTTTGTTTCCTATTATTACTCTTCCTGCTGATTTAGATCCTGAGTTATCTACTCCTAGTTCACCTTCTTCTTCTCAGTTTCCTACATCTGTTAGAACTATTGTTTCTTTTGAAGTCAGTGATTCTGAAAGAGTTGTTCCATTTGTTGCTCCTCCTAGGAGATCCTCTAGGCAGTCTAAACCTCCTGTTTGGCTAGACTTCTATGTTACTCCCACAACCAAAAATGCATCCCTATATCCTATTTCAAACTATGTTTCATATTCAGCCTTATCCTCTACCTATAGAGTCTCTCTTGCTACTTATTCTAGCATTTTAGAACCTCATACATACTCAGAAGCATGTCAAGATCCTCTTTGGGTGGCTGCTATGCAGGATGAAATTACTGCTCTTGAAAGTAATGGAACTTGATCTATTGTTCTTCTTCCTACTGCTAAGGTTGCTATTGGTTGTAAATGGGTGTTTAAGATTAAATACAAAACTTCAGGGGAGGTTGAGAGATAACAGGCAAGGCTTGTTGCTAAGGGATATAATCAACAAGAAGGCTTAGATTTCACTGAAACTTTTTCTCCTATTGCAAAAATGTTACTGTCAGGTCTGTTATTGCCCTTGCTGGTTGGTATATATTTCAGATGGATGTCCTTAATGCCTTTCTACAAGGTGATCTTTCTGAGGAGGTCTACATGCAAATTTCTAAGGGTTTTGCAAACCAGGGGGAGAAACACGTGGTTTGCAAGCTTCACAAGTCTTTATATGGACTGAAGCAAGCCCCTAAACAATGGAACCTAAAACTTACTGAAGCACTGATTGATATGGGGTTCTTGCAATCTCATTATGATTATTCATTGTTTACAAAGAGAGTTAGGGAAAGAATTTTTTGTCATACTTGTATATGTAGATGATCTTTTGGTCACTGATAGCAACTTAAATCTCATACAACAAGTTAGAAAAGACTTACAACACAGGTTCAAAATGAAGGATCTTGGAGAGTTGAAATATTTTCTTGGAATTGAATTTTTCAGAAATACAGATGGCATTCTTATAAATGAGAGAGAAAGTATGCACTTGGACTTGTATCTGAACTTGGACTTGCAGGGTGTAAACCTGCATCCACTCCCTTAGAGTTCAATCACAAGTTGACATCCATTGTGTTTGATGAATGCATAGGAATAAATACAGAAAATAAAGCTCTTGATGATTATGGAAAATATCAAAGATTGGTAGGTAGGCACTTAGTTAATATATGCACTCATCAAAAAATTCTCATATGGAAGCAGCACTTAGAGTGGTAAGATACATAAAAGGTACAACAGGTCTTGGTTTGTTCATGCCAAGCAACAATGTGTCTGAATTTGTAGCTTACTGTGATTCAAACTGGGGAGCATGTATAGAGTCCAGGAAATCAGTGACTGGCGACATAGTCAAGTTGGGAAATGCTTTGGTGTCTTGGAAAGCAAAGAAACAAAACATAGTGTCAAGAAGTTCTGCAGAAGCAGAGTTCAGAAGTATGGCTACCACAGTAGCTGAGATAGTTTGGCTGAAAGGATTGTTCAAGGAATTGGGAGTAAAGTTAAGCTGTCTGTTCAACTGTTTTGTGATAGTAAAACTGCTATCCAAATAGCAGCACATCCTAACTTTCACAAAAGAACAAAACACTTTGATATAGTCTGTCACTTTGTAAGGGAGAAGATCATGGAGGGACTCATTCAGACTAAACACATAGGAACTAAGGAGCAACAAGCAGATATACTCACTAAAGGACTGTGCAAGCCTCGACATGAATTGCTAATTAACAAACTTGGAATGAAAAATATATTTTCCACTTCTCAGCTTGAGAGGGAGTGTTGAGATTATGAAAATAAGCAATGTAAATAATTAATTGATTGTATTTGAGATAGTTACAGAAGTTAGTTACAAGTTAATTAGGGAAAAGGAATCTTAGTTAGTTATTTTTTTCTCTTTTCTTTTATCAGTTTGTGGATATACAGCTCTTCACACAGATTGAATGATATAGATCAATATTCATTATCCTAAATATTCTCTAAAGCTTTTCTACTCCTAGTAATGGAGATCCTCAACATCTTCACTATGGAGTAATATATGTTGCTTTATCGACTTTTTATCTCGACATTTACTGTCATAATTTTCTTGTATCTCTCTAAAGTAACTTTTCTTTTGAGTTAAGGATCTATCGTTATAATATCTTTTATCTTATTTGTTGCTTCATTTGCTTTGTATTTAATACTTTGTTATCATATTCTTCTAATAACCCTGCTCCATGTAACTGCTCTTTGAGTCGAGGATTTATCGGAAATAAACTATCTACCCACAAAGGTATGACATATAAATTGTATAACTTACCCTCTTCAGACTTCACTGGTGGAATTATACTGAGTATGTCCACGTCACAAGAAAATAGAGAAATCATCTGGAAACATGAACATGGCACAAAAAATAGGAAACCATGCAACCATTAGTGCAGAAAAGCTTATTCTTTTAACAAAAAGATGACAAATACTAGTAACATATATCGTTCAACTAACTTCCCATCTAACAGTATGCCTCAACTAAGATAATTTAAGAGAATATTACACAACAAAAGTTCACAACTGCCCCAAGCTAAAAAAAATCATAACTATGGCGTTTGCCAGCTTGCGTGCTCCTCGAATATTCCCTCAGCTGCTACCTCCAACCAGCAAAGGTTTTGAGTAACTCAGCCTACTAAGGCTTATCCAGGCTATGCCTCACTGGCGATAAACTCTAGCTCTGGGTATTGAAGTAAAACTGAAAGAAATATGTACCAGAATGCTGAAGTAGTTAGCTGATTGCTCAAGTGTTCAGTTTGTTACACTGGAACTGGACGCCAAAGCACCTTCCCTATGTTGGTAATATTGCCGACATTGCTTAAAGAATGAAATCATAGTTCATCATTGAAGCTGGCAAACAAACCTCATCACTATGTTGAACCAGAAAGTCAATTTGGATATGCTAAACATCCGCTTTTACAAGTACCAGTAATCACAGGAAAAGAGATGGTGGAGACAGTGTTAGGTTTCGTCCTTTGTGATTGATCAGACTGAACAAATTCCGTGATCAACCTAGAGACAACATCAGGCTTCTGCACATGAGGAATATGGCCACACTGGGGTATTTGGCGTAGCTTCGCACTTGGAATTTCACAATGCAATCGCTGAGCACATAAAAGTCAATGGATACTTCAGTTACTCCATTTACTGCATATTTGGCTGCTAGGAGCTAATAGGTTAGTAATATATTTCCAAAATTTGAAAGAAACGTACCACTCCAAGCTTGTAGTCAATAATCTGATCATCTTCGCCCCATATAATTAGTGTTTTTTGCTTGACCTGTATGACGGAACTCCTCGCATGAGAATGGTGACGAATTTTTCACAGGGACAAGAGTTAACCTTTCCGGGAAAAGCAATCAATAATTCCTAAGTTACCCACAAAAAATTGGAGATTCATGATAGTACAGATCTAATAAACCAAATTTTAAGCAACACCATGAGCAAATAATTGATGATTCACCATATCTTTACTCAGGAGCTCCTAGAAACTTGAACACATGCAAAATTAAACAGGAGATAGCATTAACCCTGGATTTTTTCAATTTTGTTTTTTCATATCATAGCAGTTTTGGTGAAATTGAAAATGTACAATGTTGTACTAATGGGAAAAAATCTGACATAAGCAAGCTTTTGTCTATGTGATAAGTATATAGGAGACTTTCTTTTTCCTTCAAAATTGATATCATTTGGGACAACCAAAAAAACAAAAACTGATAATTAATTGGATAGAAAAGAGGAACTATTTGAAGCAAGTGGCATGGTTTCCACCTAATAGTTGTGGCTGAAGAAAACAGGTGAACTTCACAGTATGCCAATATGATGGACAGACAAGACCATTTGGCATGAGTTTTTGTATATAGACTCCAACATTTCACATCTTTTTCTCCAAATCATTTACAGCAAGAGTTTTTGTATATCGACCCAACATTTCACATTATTTCTCCAAATCTTTTACAGCAAGAAAATGTTGCTTGTTAACATAGTGATGATAAAAGAAAGTAATAAAGGTGGATAAGAAGCCATTAAGATTATTTAGTAGTAAATTTCCACATACATGCTTTATCTGATCAATGACGTTGTAACCTCCGCTGATCATGAAATTCACTGTAGCATCCTCCCACCAAGGTAATAAACAATGTAAACGACCTATCTGGATATGAAATCATGTAATCAAAAGGTTTGATAAAACAAGTAGTGCAGAGACACCTTTTAAACATCTGAGCTTCACGCATTCAGGTTTCTTAAAGATCAGAGTGTTAATACTTACATTAGTCCAGTCTATACATGTACTTAATGGTAAGCCATTGAAAGCCAATGATATTGCACATAAGCGAAGTGGTATGCTTTTCAACAAGTAGACCTGCAACAGGTTTTTGTCATAATAGTGAAAAATCATAGATGGAAGATACTAGAAGAATGCTGTAAACATATTTTAAAACATGTTGTATCTATGATTTGGATCAGAATATATCCCTTCGTGTAGTAGTCCCCCATGTATCTAGAACAGGTTCTTTCTTCATTTGGTGTTTTGCAGCACTAAGGGAAAGATCTGACCAACAAAGAGCCTCAGTATACAAGGGATGCTAAATTGCTAATCTTGGATCAATTAATGAATAGGTAAGAAGCCTCTCTCGTTTTTATTTAAAGCTAATCATAAACCAAGTTATTGGTGAAGCAACAATCCTTATGATAAAGATGTTCAGTTACATCAAATGGTCAAAGTTGAGTAGAATGCATCTCTTTATTTGAGAGGACTAGGGGAAGACTCACCCCAGCATAAGCTACTGCTTTGGGTAATGTTGCGAGCTTTCCTGTACCTTCCGCATAAACACTTGCATCTATTAAAACCAGCCTATCCACCTATGAAGTATAAGTACTTCGGAGTTAGCAATAAAATGATTCCTCCTTAATAGTAGAAAGTAGAAACAAATCTATAAAATCTGGATAGGAATTCACAGTCATTGAACATACTTACAGCTTCTGGATAGTGGACAGAGAAGTCAATAGCAACAGCAGATCCAAGACTCGGACCGACAAGCACCATTGGCCTCTTAATGTAGGTAGACCACAGCTGAAAGAAAAATGAGAGTGAAAAGTTAGAAAACGTGTAAACGGTTCTTTTTTTCTTTTTTTTTTTTTTTTGAAAAAAAGAAAAGATAAAAGAAGAACCGTTAACACCATTATTCATAAGTTGGGTCTTATTTCCCAGATAAACTTAATCGAAGTAAACATTACACCATCATTCCTAAGTTGGGTCTCTATCGAGTAAGAGAGCTCCTCTATGATGCTACATAACTGTGATATCATATTATACTACTGAACAAAGTGTAATTGTAGAACCTAACCCTGCATATTAAGTCCAATTTACTAAGCCTCACTACTCAAGCTAATTAAATGTGACTGTTAACTTAATTCTGTACTTATATAGGCTACTTCTTCTCTACCGTAGAGGTAAGGCTGTGTACACACCACCCTCCCCAAGCACCACTTGTGGCTTACTCGTGTATAAGCTACTTTTACATTTATTAGGATTTGCTATAAAAGAGACTAATTCCAGCCTTTCAAGTTTGTATGCACTGGATTAGAACAAATACAACAACATACCCAATGTGGTCCTATAATTGGGGTCTGGGGAGGGTGAGGGTAAGGGGCACCACAGACCTCACCCCTACCTAAGTGGGGTAGAGAGGCTGTTTTGAACACTAGATTAGAACATATATTCGACAAAATCAGTAGGTACCTGGTAAAGATGATCACGCTTGGAAGCTACATCACACGAAGGAAGCCTTCCTTAAAAATCACAAGAAAACATAAAGGGATGAAACTATGAGCAAATCCTGAGTCTTTGTTCGCAAAATCTTTTTGAAAAATGAATATTGCGAAAGTGCTTGAACAAAACAATATACCTAGATCAGAGAAACCCCATCCAAGGATATCAACTGCCCAGGTCTCCAAACCAGCCTCCTCAAGCAATGGAAGCGTGTACCTCCACTCTAAACATGTGCTGAACAATGAGGTATAATGAACAGCAGAACACAGCAAGAGAAAGTGATCAATACTATTAGGATAGCACGAGGCATACCTATCAAAACCATGGAGAAGTACAACTGGATTGGCCTCTTTCTGTTCTTTTGGCTTCACACAACTACTCATGACACAACCCTTTGAAAAGTTTACCTAAATGAACCAGGAGAAGCAGATATTTAGATAAATCAATACAAAACAGGGGAAGCAAAATATTTAGATCTCTGAGTTTACGATTAAAAAGAAAATACATATTTCATACAAGAAGACTGATTAACTTGTGGATCGTGGGCAAACACCTTCATCACAGCAATGGTAATATCCACCCCCGCGGCATTCATCTAGTTATTGTGTGTGATATATCCGAAAAGATTCTAACAATGTATCTTCATATTAATTCCCCATGCATTGTCAAACAAGTAGGTGCAGTAGTAAACATACCAGTCTCAAAATCTTGGATGCACATCTGCCGTATTCCTAAACAACCATGACCAAATAGAAAGTATTCTCTCCTTCCCAACATCCAACACTTCTTCCTGTCATATCTGTAAAACTTTCACATGTTTTCCCTTTTCCAATTTTCCATATTTGGTTGGTTAAAATTTTAGGAAAATATTTTCACTACAAAAACGAGTTCCATAAGTGGTTATCCACTCCTCCTTGTCCTCCAACACACACCCCATCCATGTCTGACATCCTCAGGCATAGACATCATAACATCCCATTTGCCAAAGTCACAAAATTATCCAATACACACGCGAGAGGTAGTAAGTACCCCGTGCACACAAGGTGATACGACCACGATCACCGCCGCCACCACCACCACCAACAACAGCAACAAACTCAGTGTAATTCCGCAAATAAAGTCCGGCCAGTATAGGATGAAAACAAACATTACCCCAACCTTTACCCCATCCATAAGATCTTGCATGCATGATGCAAGTCTTAATCTACTGATATTAGATCCTAAATTTATCAAAAGAAACGATTTTTTAACCAATCAGCACAAACCCATTTCAACAAAAAGTACAGATTTCACACCCATTGATTCCAATACTTCAAACACATCGAAAACAACGGAAATCAGCTTCACACCCACTAAAAGAAAAAATACACACATTTTAAAAAGAGAGTGGAAAAAACGTACTGGTATTCTCTCAATTCGTGAAGCCAACTTTCTAGCATACGGGTCTTTGATATTTTCAACTTGTTTAGGTAGAAATTCCGGAAAATCACAGCCAGCCCAGATCGTTAAACGCCTCGAATTCAACCATTTCAAATTGGTTAATGCCGGCGGCGTAGCTCCACCAGCTCCGGCTGAGAAAGATGTTAGCATTGCAGACGCAGAGTAGTACTGGATTTTTCTGCTAAATTTCAACTCTTCCACAAAGAGTATATACTATACAACTGGATTTGACATTTGCCTGTAAATTAATACTAGCAAACAGAAGAAGCATTCAGCATTGTCGCTTTTTTTTATGCCTAACTTGTTTATTTCTCTTCTACTTCTGGCAAACAATAAATTCATAGGGAAGAATTTTATTATGGAAAATTTTGTATATTTCTCTTTGGCGAAAAGCCTCAAATTTCACTAGTTTAGAGCTTAATTACATATTTTTGCGTGTTTTTCTTAAATTATCATTTATTCCAAATTTTGATTCTCATTTATAGGTACTTGAGATACATAAGTCAAAATTATGTGTAATTTGAATGGTTGTACCCGTTGTATTGTATTATATGGTTAGTTTAAGTATAATGTTTGTTTTGATTGTTACTTAAATTTTATTACTTAGATTGATTAAATCTATAGTTAAGTAACAAAAAAGATTTATTTTATGGAATGACTTTTAATGTAATCACATTGTTAGAATGCAATACGATCCATTAGAAACAACATGTAACAACCACCCAAACAAAATGATAGATAAATATGTTTAAGTGTATGTTAATTAAAATTATTAATTATTGAGATAATATGTAATTATTTCAAATTATAAAAGAAAATAAGCAAAATATGATAGAAATATTGTGTAATTAGGTAGTTTTTTTGAAGAAAAAAGAAGATCAATGGTTTAGAGCTACTCCCTCCGTTTTATTTTTTGGTCTATCTTGATTTGACACAGAGTTTAAGAAAGTAAAAAAGTATTTGAATTTTAGAGTCTTATATTGACGATATATCAAATATAGGAGTGTACAAGTCAAATCGAATTGATGAAACAAGACAAACCTAAGAAAAAACTCGATTTGTGATTTGATTTAGTTGACTTAGGTTTGAAAAAAAAAGAGCAACTTACATAAATTACTATATTTATAGGGTTAATCAAGTTCAATAGTTATAAGTATGTTATTTACTATAAATGACTATACTTTATATGAATATCTAGCTGTATTTGTGGGTTTTTTTGAATTATACAGTGACATCATTAGAATTATAGTGAATCAAATAAGGTAACTGAATCCCTTTAATATTGTGCTGAAATTCTCAACTTCTCATTATTACATTAACAACTAATGGTTACATAGTCAATGTGCATACTTTCGAATTCCAATTACTTTTTTTAAAAAATTGGATACATCGTGTACAAATTTTCATTGTCACTATTGTTTTTATTCAAATGTAAAGGTATTTTACTTACATTTCTTTAGTTAAATTGATTTATTGTAATTGTGAATGAATTTTGTTTGTTTCGATTCAAATACACGATAAGCATAATTGTATCTCTAAGATTGTTCAATACAATTGTGTTAATATATCAATACAATTGGATAATCTGGGGGGAAAAATGACAATGAACTATGTCAAAATATGATTATCCAAATGTATATGTATTTCACTCTGTGTTAAAAAAAAAAAAAAGATGTGTTGTATACATATACATTCAAATCTTTATAATGTATTAATGTATCCAAACGCACTTGCATTTCTAATTGGACAATCCATGAAAAATAACAAGTATTCAAATGTATATGGATTCTATTGTGTTCAATATTCAAATACAATTATATGTGTGTATTAAGAGAATGAAATGTATTCATGTATAACGTTATTTATATCAAAGTGAATTTTAACATAACTAAATTATGCATTTGAATGACAGTGAAAATAACTTTTTCAAACAAAATCCTACAAAAATTGAAAAACATATATATGTATACAAATATAAACTTCATATAAATGATAAAAAAAATCCAATTAGAAAATATCCAACAAAGATGAATTACAAAAATCGTTCATATAATCATGCAAATTATCTTGAATTAGAAGGAAAATAGAGGGTAAATAATAATTAAAAAAAAAGACATTAATACATGTATATTGAAAGAGAAAAACATTGAATAAGGTAACTAGGTAAGTACGGGGACCATAGCCCCATAAAACATGCATATTGCATTTATTAGGTGTATAGTGATATCTTTCCTATTTAGTAATAATTATTTATATACATATAAAAAAACTAAAAAAAAAACTGACAATTCAAATTTAAGCTTGCTAATTAATATGTAAGTATATTCATGTAGCATAAAAAAAATTATATTGTAGCTATATACATTAAATATTAATTGATGTTTGCTATATTCTGTAGTTTTTAAAAAAAAAAGAAAGAAGAAAAATAGCCATAATCGCAAGTTAAGAGATAATACACAAGTACTCCCTCAATCTATGCCTGAAATCTCAGAGACACACTTATACTATACTAAGATTCTATTATCCCCCCTGAACTTATTTCATAAATAATTTTCTACCCCTTTTCGGCCTATGTGGCACTATCTTATGGGCCCAGCGTGTGTTGATATTTTTTTCAAACTAGTGTCACATAGGCCGAAAAGGGGTAGAAAATTATTTATAAAATAAGTTTAGGGGGTAATAGAACCTTAGTATAGTATAGTATAAGTGTGTCTCTGAAATTTCAGGCATAGATTGATGGGTACTTATGCATTTTCCCGCAAGTTTACAATCTATGTTGTAATTCTTTGTTTTGTATTCAATTTAATGATAGTGTTTAACCTTATAAATTTAGCATACTGAATGTTAATATTTCAATGAAAATATTTGTAGTTGGTGTCAATTTCGAATTTTTTTTGAAAATTTCTATTCAATTAACACTTTAAAGTTTTACTTGATCACACAAATAAAAAGTATACTTAAATCTCTTTTTGACAAAATGGTCAAATGACCCTCTAATCAATAGTTGAATTCTCAACTACAGATTTATAATTGGAATAATTGTATATAATAGCAAACTAATAATCTAAAATAAATGGAGTAGCTACGGTTCGATTTAATTGTGCTCCATAACAAACGTCAGCCAAAGTTTGCCAGTCGCCTCTCTTTCAAAAATCTCGCTCACCACTCTCTCATTCTCGCTCGCCACTCTCCCTCTGCTCGCCTCTCTCGCTTTATACACAGTGTACATTGTGTTTCTGTTTTGTATAAAGCGAGAGAAAATTGTATACACACATGCAAAAACATAAATATTCATGCTATACACTTAATTATACAATATTCAAACATTTTACTTCAATTCAATTGTAGACAAATGAAAATTTTATACAAATATTGCAACAAAAAAGGTCAACGAATTATACAATCGTAAATTATACAATTGCAGTGAAATACAATTTTCTCTCGCTTTATACAACAAAAGTGTATAAATTGTATTTCTGTTTTTGTATAAAGCGAGAGAAAAACATATATATTCTTCCTATACACTTATAATATACAATGTACATACATTTTACTTCAATTCAATTATATGCAAAACAAATTTTATACAAATATTGCAGCGAAACAGGCAGCGAATTATACAATTGCAGTGAAATAGGATAGCGAATCATACAATTACAGCAAAATAGGCCAGCGAATTATACAATTTAGGCTAGCGAATCATACAATTGTATATGTATAGCGAGATCAGCGAATTATACAATTTAGTCCAGCGAATTATACAATTGTATATGTGTAGCGAATTATACAGTTTTATGTTTTCTATGGAGCGTAATTATACAAACTTTGTTATAACATACAAATATGAATTTTTTGTTTACTATATGTGAAAGTTGCCCTTTATAATTTACGGGGGCCCTACTACCCTCCCTTAAACTATTATAAAACAAAATATAAACAACCCTAAGACTAGAGCCACATTATTTTTATGTAGTGTGCATCACGCCTTGCCAGCGGTCAAATATCACATATATATAAAAAATATAGTTATATTTATTTTCTTCATCGTCTTCTTCCACCTCACTTTGTTCGAATTCATGCTTCAATTTTTTTCACTGTAACTCCCCAAAATCTTTATCTCTCTCCACCTCCACTTACACCTTCTATATTCCACAAATTAAGTATCAATATTTAAATTAAAAATAAAATAAAAAGTATTAATATTCATCAGCAACTCCACAATAACTTCTTAATGAACTATTTAAACCTCCATTTTCACCTCTCCCGCTCAAATTTCACAATTGTAACTCCAATTTCAAGTTTGAAGTTCTCGCTAATCGTCTTAAAATTGAGGCTAAATACGCCTTTTTATTAATTGTTTAAATAGTGGAGGATTTACGCCTTCTACATTAAAGGAAACTACTGAATTATTGGGATTGTATAGAATCAATTGATTGTTGTTGCTCAACTTCGTGAAATTTTTATCATGTGTAGGTTAGATTCCTTCATCGGCCTTTAATAAAAACTAAAAATAAAATCTGGAGGTTGATAATATTTGTCTGAGCAAGAAAATTAATGACTTTAATTTATTTTTTTACTACATAAATAATAGTAGTCTTTATAATTGTTTAATGATTTTGATGGTTAATGGATGTGAATTATTTAGTAAGATAAATTATGAAAAATTATTAAGAGATGGGTGAGGAAATGGAGCTGCTATGGTGATAGTGGTTCAACAATGGGAATGGAGATTTATAGGGAGGGTGGGTGTTGATGAGAGGGGAGGGGGGATGATAAAAGAAAAAGAAATGAAAAAACGTAAAGAAAATAGAATTAAAGGCAAAGTTGAAAAATGAAAATGGTCAAAAATACTCCTTAATTTTGTTTTATTAGTTGAAATATACTTTTACCGTTAAAACTAAGTTATTTTTGTCCTTACCATTACTAATTTCATCATTTATACCCCTTAGTTGACATAAATTCCCAAATTGATCCAAGTTAAATCAATTTCAATTAAAATGACCCATTTTGTCTTTTCGATTCAAACCCGACCCAACTAACTTAACACAAACCTATTTCACATGTCTGTGTATGTGATTGCAAAGGTTTATGATGACTTAACATTGGGAGTTGTAATTTGTCTATTTCCACAGTTCAAGAGTCCATTTTATTGCAGGTATAATTATGAGGCCTGAATTTATTTATGATATGTGTTGTGTTGGGAGAGTGAAATTGCCTCTAAGTATACTTGATTATTGTTGGGTGCATGCTCTTCATCTCTCATTCTGTTAAAGTAAGAAAATTATGTTAAACTAAGAAAATCGAATTGGCAAGCTGATAAATCCACGAGAATATATGTTGTTGCAAATGTATGAAGTTTTTATGGAGCAAAGAGATGAAATTTTGTTTTATTCAGAGAGGAAGAAAATGAAGAAGAAATTGATTTTGAGATTTAATTTGTCATGAGTTTTGTTTGGGTTGGATTTGAATTTGGATCGGATTTAAATTTGGGTCGAAAAGATGAAATTGGGTAATTTCAAGTGAAATTGGATGATTTTGGTCAATTTGGGACTTTCCATCCAATTGAGGGGTATAAATGATGAAATTAGTAACAGGAGGGGTAAGAATAACTTTCTTTTAACGGTAAGGATATATTTAACCAATAAAACAAAGTTGAGAGGTATTTTTGACTCTTTTCCCGATATTTAACAAAAAGTTTAAATTATTTTCAAATATTTTTTTATCAATTCTTTGTCGCTCACATGCCTTTGAGAGTGTGAATACACTATCTGTATCATTCAACACTTAAGGGTATATTTATTCCGCTTTAAAATAGTATGAAAGGATAATAGGATACCCATAAAATATAAGTGTGTAGTTGAGAATTTGACTATAGATTAGGGAGACATTTGATCATTTTCTCTCTCTTTTTCAAAATCACTCTATCATTATAAGTAAATCGAAATAAAAAAAATCGACTATAATCGAAATTGAAAAATCGAATTAACTTATTCAAACTCTTATATATTGATCCAACCACCCATATAATTAAACTTGACTACCTGATTATTAACCCCCACCCTGAAATGTGTTGTTTCATTCTTACCTTTCATCCTTTGTGAACATGTTGAACAGCATTCTTGTGAATCAAATTTGAGAACTCAATCATATATCCAAATGCTTTACGTTTTGACTATTTTACCTTTATTTATATACACATATACAAGAACAATCGAGTATTGATTTATGAAAACATAATACCGCGAAATTGAGGAGATGGTGGAGACGCTGGATATGCTAAATATCTGCTTGTACAAGTACGCGAAATCATCACAGGATCAGAGATGGTAGAGACAGAGTCAGGTTTCGCCTTTTGTGATTGATCAGACTGAACAAATTCCGCGATCAACCTGGAGACAACCTCAGGCTTCTCCACATGAGGAATGTGGCCACACTTTGGTATTTGGCGTAGAGTCGCATTTGGAAGTTCACAATGCAATCTCTGACCACATAAAAATCAATGGAACACTTGAGTTATAACCGCGTATTTGGCTGTTAGGAGCTAACATGTTAGTAAATATTTTTCCGAAGTTTGATTGAAACTTACCACTCCTAGCTTGTAGTCAATAATATGATCGTCTTCGCCTAATATTATCAGTGTTTTGTGCTTTACCTGTATGACAGAACACTAAGCAATGAGAATGGAGCAAAACGCTCTCTGTGCTATAGGAAAATTATCAGTAAACGTCCACATACATGTTCTATCTGATCAATGACATTGTAGCCTCCGCTGATCATAAAATTCACTGTTGCATCCTCCCACCAAGGTAATAAACAATGTAGACGACCTATCTGGATTAAAAAAAAAACACGTAATCAAAAGGTCTGATCGATAAGACAAGTAGCACGTACAGATCCACATTTTAAACATCTGAGCTCCACGACTTTCAGGTTTCTTAACGAAAACTTACATTAGTCCATTCTATACATGTACTTAATGGTAAGCCGTTGAAAGCCAATGATGTTGCATATAACCGAATTGGTAAGCTTTTCAACAAGTAGACCTGCAACGCGTTTTTTGTCAACATAGTGAAAACACAGAGAAATCGTAGATGGAATATACTCGAAGAATGTCTGCGATCATATTTGAAAACGTGTTATATCTATGATTCAGATCAGAATATACATCCCATGGACTCACCCCAGCATAAGCTACTGTTTTCGGTAAGGTTGCAAGCTTTCCTGTGCCTTTCGCATAAACACTTGCATTGATTAAAACCAGCCTATCCACCTATATAAAGTAAAAGTACTTCAGAGTAAGAAATGAATTTGTAATATTTCGAAGGGGATTCACAGTTACTGAAAGTAGTTACAGCTTCAGGATAGTTGACAGAGAAGTCAATAGCAACAGCTGATCCTAGACTAGGTCCGACAAGTACCATCGGCCTCTTGATATAGGTAGACCACAGCTGAAAGAAAAACAAGGCTGGTAAATTCACAAAACGAGTAAACGGAGAACATACTTTACACAAAATCAGTAGGTATACCTGATAAAGGTGATCGCGCTTGGAAGCTACATCACACGATGGAAGCCTTTCTTAACAATCAGAACAAAACGAAAAGAGGTGAAACGATGAGCAAGTCTTCATTTTTCGTTTCTGCAAAAATAAAAAATGAGATAGAGCAAGAACAATCGAAATACCTAAATCAGAAAAACCCCATCCAAGGATATCAATTGCCCAAGTCTCCAGCCCAGCTTCCTCGAGCAATGGAAGCGTGTACCTCCATTCTAAACACGTGCTGATCACAACGAGGTATAATGAACAACAGCATAGCTAGAAAAAAGTGATCAAAACTAATAGCTTACTATAAAACATACCTATCAAAACCATGAAGAAGCACAACTGGATTTGCTTCTTTCTTTTCTTTTGGCTTCACACAACTACTCATGACACGATCCTTCGATAAGTTTACCTAAATGAACCAACAAAAAAGATCAACAATCAAGACAATAACAGTACTTTATAAAGGAAGAAAATGGTGGATTCAATACAAAACAGGACAAGCAAGATTTTTAGGATTTCATATAAATTGGGACAGACAGAGTAAACAATTACTCCTTCTGACCCAGTTTATATGGTATAATGAATTTCGAGATTCAAACTTCTAAACTTTGACATGTATTCAGACAAAGAAGCCAAATTTTCTAATATAAAATTTAGGGAAAATGGATAAGTACCCTAGACTATAACCGAAATCTCATAAATGCATCTTAACTAAACTAAGGTCCTATTACTCCTAAACTTATTTTTTTAATAATTTTGTACACCTTTTTGGCTTACGTGACATCCAAATATCTCTCACGCGCCTCAATTTCGTGGAGGCACTTACGTGGCATCCAAATATCTCCTACGCGCCTCAATTCTGTGGAGTCACAGAGTGTACCACATAACACAAAAGATGTAGAAAATTACCAAAAAAATAAGTTCGGGTAATAGGACCTTAGTTTAGTTAAAATGTATCTAAGATTTAACCAGTCTAGGAGTACTTGAGCATTTTCCCTAAAATTTATATATTAAAAAATTACGTAAAAGGTACTTTAAATCACAATAATTAACAATATTTTAAATCACAATAATTAACAACTTAAAATACTTTTAAAACATAGATAGAAATTTCGATCAAAGAAAAACTCAGTTATCCTTTTCGCTAACACTTTGTTTGAACATTGTATTGTACTCTATTATATTTAAATATAAATTTACTAAAATATTTTTAATTATTCTAGGGTAGAAGGTTTGACTAGGTTTAAATAATTAAGGTAAAGGATAAAATAATATTTTGAAATATTATGTGAAAATATAATTGGAAAAAAAATTTAGTAACAATGGGAACACACTAAATTGGTTGTTCCATAACATAGAGGTTTCCATTATTACGGAATAACAAAATTTAGCAATACAGTACAATACACTTTTAAGTAATCAAAACAAACATTATAGATATAGTAACGATATAATACAACACACCAAATTGGTTGTTCCATAAAATATAGGTTTCCATTATTACGGAATAACAAAATTTAGAATACAGTACAATACACTTTAAGTAATTATAGATATAGTAACGATATAATACAATACAATGAATAACAACGATCAAAATAGTGTAAGGACCCAATATATAAAGAAAGTATCAAGTACACGAAGAAGTGAAAGTGGTATTATCACTCTCGCAAAAACAGCAATAAATATACACATTAACAAAGAATACTAAACTTTACGAAATTTTTCATATTTTAGAAATTCTAAACTCGTCTCTGCTTCATTCACTTCCAAAATAACAAAAATAAATTTCACAACAGCACATTGTTAAAACTTACTGGTATTCTCTCAATTCGTGAAGCCATGTTTCTAGCATAAGGATCTTTGATTTTCTCGACTTGTTTAGGAAGAAAATCTGGAAATTCACAGCCAGCCCAGATCGTTAAACGCCTCGAATTCGACCATTTCAAATTGGATCCAATTAGAACAAATGCCGGCGGAAGAGCACCACCGGCACCGGCTCCGGCTGACAAAAAAGTTAGCATACCAATACCAATAGCAATAAAAGTGCAAATAATTTATGTAGAAATTGAATTTGATATTTGTCTAATAAATACTTCGCAATTTGGCATTTGACATGAGTTTCTTGTTTCACTTTTCCCCCCTAAAATATAGGCTTTCTATTTCTACTTTTTTTTTTATACACACATTATATTTTTAGTTTTTTATTTGATATTTGAGATTTATATTAAATTTTTAATTAATAAAATTAAATTCAAACTTTTTGATTAATAATAGCTTTTTATTTAGGGCAACTTTCACATATAGCAAATAAAAAATTCATATTTGTATGCTGTAGCAAAATTTAAATAATTGTGATCCATAGCAAACATAGAAACTGTATAATTCGCTATACATATACAGTTGAAGCAAATTGTATAAAACGAAGTGTATAAAACAAGAAAGAGAAAGATACTTAGGCAGAGAACTGTATAAAAACGAAGTGTATAAAGCGAATTGTATTATCATAAGTGTATAGAACGATTATATACAATATGAATTTGTATAAAATGAGAAAGAAAGAAAGACAAAAGAGACATGACAAGGAATATACAATTGAATCGAATTGTATAAAATGAGAAGGAGAGAAAGTAGATATAATTTGAAAATTGTATAAAACGAGAAAGAGAGAAAGTAAAAAAAAAACTGGGCAGGGGAGTATTTTTATTGTATAATTATAAGTGTATAGGACGAAAATATATATATACTTGCATGTGTATATACAATTTTCTCACGCTTTATACAAACAGAAACGCAATTTATACATTTCGCTTCTAATTGTATAAGTGAAAAAGGCGAGGGTGACGAGTGAGATTTGGGAGGGTGGCGAGTGAGATTTGGGAGAGTGGCGAGCGAGATCTGGAAGAGGGGAGAGAGGGGAACAAAAATATATGTATTTATATAATTTTATTTGTTTTATACAATTAGAAACAATTTTTATATACTTGTGATTGTATAAAAAGTGAGAAAGCAAGCAAGAGATTGAAGAAGAGTGGCGAGCGAGATATTTGGGAGAGAGACGTCTAACAATTTTTTGCAAACATTTACTATGGAGCACAATTAAATCAAACCCTAACTACTCCATTTATTTTAGGTTACTAATTTACTATTATGTACAATTTTTTCATAAAAAATTCATTCAATCTCTATTTTCATATCCCATATTTTTTTCTTTTTCTTTTTTTTCTCAAGCTCCGATGAAAAAAGAGGTGGTGGTGGGGTTGGGGTGGAAGTGGGAATGAGATCCTCTTGCATTTGATGGGATGGTAGCTATTCGCATACTGTTTTTCATTTTATTATAATAATTTACTTATTGTAAAGCGATAAATATTTTTCGATCATTAATTAAAAATTTTGAATTTAAATTAATTTAAATAAATTTAATTAAAAATTCAATATAAATCTCGAATAATAAATAAAAGGAAAAATTGTATATAATAGCAAACAAATAACCTAAATTAAATGGAATAGCTAGGGTTTGATTTAATTGTGCTCCATAGCAAACATTAGCTAAAATTTGCCAGCATTTATCTCCCAAAAATCTCGCTCGCCACTCTCCATTCTCGCTCGCCTCTTTCGCTTTATACACAGAAGTGTATAATTCTGTTTCTGTTTTGTATAAAACGAGAGAAAATTGTATATACACATGCAAAAATGTATATCTTCGTGTTATACACTTAATTATACAATTTACAAACATTTTACTTCAAATATTGCAGAGGAAAAGGCCAACGAATTATACAATTACAGTGAAATACAATTTTCTCTAGCTTTATACAACAGAAGTGTATATATTGTGTTTCTGTTTTTGTATAAAGGGAAAAAACATATATCGTCTTGCTATACACTTATAATTATGCAATATACATACATTTTAATTCGATTCAACTGTATGCAAAACAAATTATACAATTGCAGCGAAATAGGCCAGCGAATTATACAATTGTATATGTATAGCAAATTATACAGTTTTATGTTTGCTATGGAGCGCAATTATGTAAAGTTTGTTATAGCATACAAATATGAATTTTTTGTTTGCTATATGTGAAAGTTGCCCTAAAATTTAAGTATTTTTTTAGAAATCAATCTTTATGATATTCTAATAATATATGATATATATCATGTGAGTATCATAAATAACTGACACATGTCGCCATTAAATAAATCTATTAATTTTCAATGGTACTCTATCAGTACTTGATATATATTATTGTTGGTATCATAAAAAATTAATAATACTAGGTTTTATTATTGGAATATGAAATAATATCATAACATTTATGTTGGTATAATAATTGATTTGATGAACAAGCAAATATGCGTTGACATTTAATTGGTACAACTTAAAAAAGAATTGATTTTGAAGACCGATTTGATATTATTTGCCTAACAAATGGAAGGAAAATTCAGCCATCCAACAACGGTTCATTTGATTTTTTTAAGAGAGGTGATGAGATATTTTAATTCCAAAATAAAGCAGAAAATCAAAAATTTTATTTGTGTGCATAATAATTGTAGAATATACTTTGTTCATCTATATAATAAGTGTATTCATTAGGGCTCTAAATATGAGCTAATTACACACCCATGTCGATTCATACAGACTTTGACATTTTACGGGCTAGGTCATTTTTGATGTGAGATATAAAACGGTCGGCCCAACCCATAAGTGCGTTGGCTACAGACTTGCCGGGCCAACTTACTTCTTTTAAAAAATTATATTTTTTTATAATATTAAATTAAGTTATAAATTATAATTTTAAAATATTATCATAAATATCGACAAAACAATATTACATGATATTAGTGTTATTACTTGTCAATCAAATCAACAAATAAAATTATCTTTATAATATTTATCAATTTTTTTTTCAAGAAAAACTATAAATATCTAAATATGTATATTAACCTAATTGTTTTGAGTTTGGAAAATCTCTTTAATTTAAAATTTTAATATTACACTATATTTTTTAATTAATTTTTATTGACCCACAGACTGATCCTACCTATATTTCTCAAGCCTCGCAAATCAGCATGCTTATTCAGGCCGGACTAAAAAACTCTTTTCTTAAATGGACTCCAAAATTTTTAGCTCAGTCCTATTAATTCTCGAATTAGGTCAGATCAGCCCAACGGACCTAGCCCATATTGACGGTTCTAGTACTTATGCATATATAAATATTATAATAGCAAAATATATTATATCGTTAAACTTAATAATAGTGAAATATATTATATTTCTATACTTGATAAGTGGAAAAAGATATATGTGAATTGGCCTTTTTATTATAACTGTGGAAAAAGATATATTTGAATCATTAATAAAACAACAATCAGATAACCAATTCAATTTTCTTAATATAAAATACATGGAAAAGGGTCTACAATATATTTGAATTTTGATCGAAATTATTGTTACAATACTAAACTTTGAAAAGGACTTTTTACCCCTTTCACTATTTAATAGTGTATTTTAAAGGTATACGTGAACATAAAAAAATATTGCATAATTATAAATAGTACTGTGTCTCCGTATGCATATATATATTTCTTTTAAAATACACTATTAAATAGTTCAATAGATAAAAAATTCTTCATAAAATTTGATATCATAACAATAATTTCAATTTAAGTTATGCTTTTCAAACCCTTTTTCCCTAAAATATATCAGCTTTAAATTATATAATCTAAGGTATATTTGAGCTTTTTTCATTTGAAGTAAGATAAAAAAAAATCTCTAAGGGCTCTTGATGTCCTTGGACATTTTTTGCTAGCACCTAATATTACTTCCCATCAAAATGATTGTAATGTACTTACTAAAATTACTCCTCTAATAATTTATTCCCACTTAATTCAACTTTAACATCCTTAATTATTGGCACAATTTTTATATAGTTTGTAAAAAAATTTATTTGTATTGAATGTTTACTTTAAATTAATGTAATTTTTGTTACTATGTGATTTGATGAAGTAAAATATATATTACTTAATTAAAGTTAAGTAAAATGAAAAATAAACCTAAACACGTGACATGCATCTAGTGAATTGGTATAAATATCTAATACGAATAAATTTTACCCATTATTTCTCCATGTATTTTTTCTAATAGGCAACTACACCATATCTTTACCTTTCAGGACTTGATTATTTAACACCAAATTTGTTGTATAATATGGACAAAATTATATCCCATAGAAGCAATCTTCATAAAGATATGAAGAATATGTGTAAGTAAGCGTGTTTGGTAAAAAAAAAAATATTTTTCAAATTTTTATATTTGATTAGTCAAAAATTTTTACTTTTTTTTAGAAAGAAAAAATTAGTATCTTAAAAATAAGAAAACTAACTTCATTAGCATAAATAACAAAAATAAATTATATAAGTGATATTTTTACATTGACCGTTCTCCTCGCCCTGCAATACACCCCATCCCCACCACCTATTAACAATTTTTTTTTTGTTATAAGACGTGAGTTTCGACCCTATTCTCATCGAACCAACTCACTAGGAAAACTCATGATGAGAAACAATTTTAAATGTAGGAAAGCTTCCAAAAATTCGTTTTTCACTGATTCAATAGAAATATTATATGAATAACTCATGAACATTTCTCAGTAAAAATAAGTGATTTTTAATCGTGTATAATATCTATCTAAATTATATACAACTATTTGAAAATATCTTGTGCTTACTTATCAAACACCAGTAATAAGTTTGAAACTAAACCCACTTAGTTATTGCAATTTGCAACCCTAAGCTACTCTTGCTAAATTCTAGGTGGCTAAGGTATAGGGTAGCACCATAACAGGTGTAACGCATTCGATTTAATCGATCAAATCTACTTTTAAATTAATTTTTGATTTCTAAAAGTATTTGATAAATATAAAAATAGTTTAAAATTATCAAAAATAACTTAAATAAATTAGAAAGTAGTTGAAAAGGATATAAATAACTTAAAATAAGTTAAAAACCAAAAGTAGGTTCCCCTACTTTTTATTTTTAACTTAAAATTCAAAAGGGCTCTTAAGATACAAAAGACTAATTTGTTTATAATAAGTTTAAAATGTTTGAATCTGAATACATATCAATTTTTTTTAAAAAAATTAATTAAATATCTAAATTATTGTAATATCTTATTACGATCGAAATATGAAATAATTAATATGATAACAAAGACTAGTCCTTTCTATTTGGGTGTATGATTGAAATTTCGCATATAATTCGAAAATACTTAGTGTCGTATCATTTATGTTTATAACTTAGTTAATCACATACTTAGTAGATAGTTCAGTATCACTATCAATATTAATGATTACTATAAAATTATTGAAATAGACTAATTTATATTGCAATTAATATACTATAGTTATAAATTTACTAGATAACACTCTTACCTGAATCACGAATATAGCTATCTAAGATGAGTTCGTAGCTTAAAGGGTGAAAAACATTAACAAAAATTTTTAAATAGTATATAATTTTTTTTATCAAAACGGTAAAATCGCTTATGAAGTAGCGATTTTGTCCGCCGGAGTTGAGCAAAATCGCAGTTATAGCAGCGATTTGTACAATTTGCTTTTTTTTTTTAAAAAAAAATAATTTACAACGAAGGCAGCAATTTTGTAAATCATTTTTTTAAATAAATCACTGCAAAGGCAGCAATTTTTTTTTATTATTTTTTTTAAATTTTTAGCGATTTACCAATTCTAAAATGGTATATAAATTTTTGCTTCAGGCTCTTATGCAAAATGGTGTTGGGCTCCTTTTGCTTCAGGCTCTTATGCAATTTTTCCACTGGCCCATTCGTTATCATTGGTTCAAGCCCAATTGTTAATTTTGGTCCATTCATGTCATTCTCAAATTAATTTTAATATTTGTATCATTAAAATGTGATTGGTGATGATAATTGCTGATTCAAGAGTCTTGGACAGAAGGGAGGGGACGGAGACGGAGCTTCCTTCTTGGCCAATTCATTTGTGAGATGGATGACATAAGGAATAGTCACAAGTTCTTCATCATTAACATGCCAGACATGCTCGGCAAGCTCTCTTACCGACGTCCATGCTGGTGGCAACTGAAGACCAGTTGCATCCAGGTTTCTAGATACTTGATCACGGTTATTATCAATGTTGGTTGAGAATGATTTTGGCTAACGATGGTGTGTGAGTCGTAATTAGCTACTACACATTTCATATCAGATAATATTATCAACGAAATAATTTTTTATTCAATTCAAAATATTATCAAGATTTGATGTGTAATCAATCTTTACTTTTCGACATTCATAACAAGCATTCTAATAGTTGATAATTAACAATTTTTTTTTTGTATTTGAAAGTCTTAAATATTAACATTTTATTTCTTCGTTACAACATGTACTCTTATGTCACTAGCACTTGACAATTTTCAGCGTAGAATCAAAGAGTAAGTGACGAATTTAATCGAACTCAATACCTTTGATTTAAATCTTTTAAAATTTGGTGGATGTATTATTTTAGAACTACTAACTTTAACACATTAGAAAATATATTACACATTTTTAGAAAAATATGATTCATACCTATAAGTTTTAAAAACTATGAAAACTAACTATAAGTTTGTATTACAAGTCAATTGAATCGTCGTTCCAACAATAACAAATGATGTCCATGAAACTAGAGTAATGTGGTAGTTTGGAGAGAGTGCAACAAACATCATTCCATACATCGTGAAGTAGACAATGCACGTGACATTGTTACCCTAAGTCGATTGTTCTTCATTTTCATTAACAAACATATCATCATTTAATATTCATGGAATATTTTATCACTACTTTGATCATGTAAAAAATTATGTAACATAACGCAAATAATTACTATAGAGGGTGTTTTTATAAAAAATAAAAGTTTGAAGTAAAATTTTAATTTTCAAAGGATTCCAAATAATGTGATTTGACTCAAATACTAGAAAAAATTAGTACTTGAAAATTTGGAATTTATCAAAAATATTTGTCAAATAATAATAAATTAAATGGACAAACACTATTAATAAAAAAAATTCAAATATTATCTGCAAAATCTATGGCCAAACGCCCTAAAAATCTGAATTTATTTATGGTTCTTCCGTTTACCGAGAAAAAGATAATTATTTATTTGAATTTAGACAAAAATATAAATTCTATTTTGGAGTGCTAAGAAAGCAAAAAATAAAATAAAATAATCCGCCATGGATGCGCAGCAACAGCAGAGACAACAAGGTGTTCCAGCTCGCCCAAGGTCCGGCGCCGGCAGGGATGGCGGCGGAGACTTCACTCCTATTCTCACTGTGCTCGTTGCTTTCATCTCCATTTTCGCATTGGTGAATCAACTTTTATCCCTAAAAATATCAATATACTGCTTCTAAATTATCTATTGATTTCTCTATGTATGAATTTATTTTTGTTTTGATTATTGATTTGTGTTTAATATGTGGAGTGCATAGTGCTTGATAATTGTGTTTATTACATTAATTTGATTTGTGCACCTGGTGCTTGATCAATAGTGTTAATAGTGTTTGATAATGGCTTTGACTAATATAGAGTAGACTTTTCAGTTTAATCCATTCTATGATTCTCGAAATGCCTTTTTTTAAGCTTAAGTGGATTATCTGCTTAAGTTAAACCAATCTAAGGTCTGTAATAAGAGCATCCGTCGACAAAAGGATCACTTAAGATGATCATCTCGTGGCTATTGAGAACGAATGAAATCAGATGATTCCATGAAAAATAGGAAAAATGATTTGTTCGCCTTTCTAAGAGGAGCAGGATGTTGGTGATGTAGTGGTTTTGATTGAATTGCTTTTTTAGGGTAAAAGAAAGACTAACTAGATTACAGTGTTTGATATATGAGCTATAGAAGTATTAGAACCTGTTTGGATTGGCTTATTTTAGGTGCTTTAAAGCATTTTTGTAGCATTGGGATGATATGAAAAAGTGGCTTCGCTCTTGTTTTTAAGCTAAAGTAACAAAAACAAGTCAAAAGACAGTTAGGATTCCTAACTTATGGATTATGTTTATAAGCCATGAGCTTATAAGTCCATCCAAACAGGCTCTTAGTAGTGTGGTGTCCAGGGGGTGATGGTGGTCATAAATTGTAACGAGGACCAGGTTTCGAATTCAGTTTTGGGGGGGGGGGGGGGAATTTGGTGATTTCTTTTGCTTAGCTTGGTGGGTAGAGTTATCCGATACATGATTTGGTGAGGAAAAAACAAGCCATTGCTTAAACTAATCCTTTTTATGTGGAAAGGAAAACTGAAACCAGACATTGTTAATCTTGTATTTGACAGTGTTAAGTTTTATGTGGAGACATTTCTCCACTAATCGCAACCAAACAATCACCTCAGAATAATTGTGATTGTGCTGGTTGTTTTAGACAACCTTTGCAAGCAGGATAATGTTTGCCGCATTAATGCTCAGAACCTAGCACACTTCTCAGTTTTGACGAAGTTCTATATTGTTTTAAATGTTCTAGGATTAGTCGTCGTACTTTTCTAGTGTTTGTCCCAATAACAAGAAAAAGTTTAAGTCGCCTTTCCTGTGGAACTGTTGTTTGATTAATTTTAGATATACTTGTCTTGGGTTTCTCAAAAAAAGATATACTTGTCTTGGGTTTTTACTTGCAATTGCTTGACACTGAAACTCGGCAATAGCCTAATGCTTTAGTATGCAATCTTCAATTTTTGTTGCATCTGTACTGTTGAGTAACTTGATAATAGGACTTGGGTAGAGTAACTGTGACTTACATGTTGGGGATGTGAGTTATTAGAAGTGAGACATCTTTCTTTTTATGGAAGGTATAACCAAGACATCTTAAAATCATTTTCAGATTGTGGCTCCTTCTATTTCAACATTAAATAATAGTGTATCCATTTTACACCAAGTGCCGGAAGGTCATGTTGGAGTCTATTGGAGAGGAGGTGCCCTTTTAAATACAATAACTGATCCAGGTGATATGGTGCTTTGTCTAGATGGTCATTTGCATTTTTGTGCGGTGTCTCCTTATTTTGAAGTCTATTGTTGACCAAACATGTATGTTTAAATGTGTAGGTTTTCATTTGAAACTGCCCTTTATAACTCAGTTTGAACCCATACAAGTTACTCTTCAAACAGATCTGGTAACATTTCCTTTCTATTTTTATATTTGTAAGGTTTTTTATCTCAAAATTTCTGAGATCCTGAGTTTCTAGCAGCATGAGTTTTTAGTAATATAAACCCTGATTAAGAATAGGGTCAATGATGTCTCTGGATCATGTGGTAAATGCAGGTGAGGGATATTCCTTGCGGAACCAAAGGAGGCGTGATGATCAACTTTGAGAAAATAGAAGTAAACTATCTACCTTGTGGGTATTGCGTAATTATATGCAGGAACGCATTGTCATCTTATTTGTTTCATGTGCTTTCAGGTTGTTAACCGCCTTCGGAAGGACCACGTGTACGATACTCTGCTGAATTATGGGGTCAATTATGATAATACATGGATATACGACAAGATCCACCATGAGATCAATCAGTTCTGCAGTGCTCACAGCCTTCAACAAGTTTATATCGACATGTTTGATCAGGTAAGAGTCATCTTGGCCACTTATATACTGATGGTCTGCCAGTTTCTGTAGTCAATACTAATGAATCATCCTTTTCTGTTTCTTCTGGTGTTTGTGCTGTTCCATGTGTCTTTAACTGTTTCTGGTTTTACCTGCTCAGTATGTTTTCCGCACTTAGACATGCTCTACTTCCATGCTTAAAAATCCATGATATGCCTTCTAAGGCAAGGAATTATCTGATTATTTACATTCTCCGGGATTCTAAAACAAAAATACAGCAAAGTTAATTTAGACGACATTATTGTTAATAGTATTGACAAGGTGTCTGCCACAACATTTCCAGATCGATGAAAAAATGAAAGATGCACTTCAGGCTGACTGCACACGATACGCTCCAGGTATTGAGATTCTCAGTGTACGTATTACAAAACCCAGCATCCCAGAGAGCATAAGACGAAATTTTGAGAACATGGAACAGGAGCGCACCAAGGTATTAAGTGGAGAACTCTGCTTCTTTTTGTCTGAACTGAATGATTTGTTTTCCACCATCTGAGAAGTGACGAACTTGTGCCTATCCCCCCCCCCCCCCCCCAACCACCACACACAACAGAAAAAAAAAAAGGAAAAGAAAAAGAAAAAGAAAAACAATCCCCGAGAGCTTTCTGTGTTGTTGTTACTCTTACCCAATCATTATAATAACAGCTATTGAGTACTGACCATCAACGTGTTCTCCAATGTGCCATTATTGCATTGTTAGTTCCTTCTGATGCAGATATTTGGGCTATGATTAACAGTGACTTAATTAGTAATCCATCTGTGCATCAATGATGTGTTACAGGTCTTGATTGCAGTAGAGAGACAAAGAGTTGCTGAGAAGGAAGCAGAGACGCAGAAAAAGATAGCAATTAGTGAAGCTGAAAGAAATGCTCATGTTAGTAAGATCCAAATGGAACAGAAGTTGATGGAAAAAGACAGTGCTAGGAAACAAGAGGAAATTTCAAACTCAATGTATCTAGCTCGTGAAAAGAGCCTGGCAGATGCATCTTACTATCGGTGAATTCTCTAAACTTATCGCCTATTTAATGAGGGGAGGAAATATGCATACTAACTATTAATTACCATGTCTGGGATTTTCCAGAACTATGAAAGAAGCAGAAGCAAACAAGCTAAAGCTTACTCCAGAATTTCTAGAATTGCGATTCATTGAAGCTATAGCCAATAACTCGAAAATTTTCTTTGGAAACAAGGCAAGGCTCATCTTCTTATTACATCTATCTTCATCACCTCTCTTGAGTTTACGCCTTACGGCACTCTGTGCTTACACAAAAATGTGATTTTTCAGGTGCCCAACATGGTTCTTGACCAAAGGCTACTTGGAAACTTTTTGCAAGAGCCTGTACCTCGAGCGGAGTCTTAGGGGTGTGCTGTTTACGCTCATTTGTTCTATCACATGTAGAATGATAAAATGTATTTGGTTTATTTGTATCTTTCATTCTGTAGATTTCAGGATCATGTTTTCCCCCCTCTTTGAACATGGAAATTCTCCATTTTTGAATATGATATTTGTTTGTGTCATTCCACGGATTGTGAATGGTAAATACCAAGCAGTATTATATGAAGATTTGATTCGTCTTAGTAAGCGTTTGGACATATATTCGGAAGAAAGAGTATTTCGATGTTGAATTTGAAAAATGATATTTGAAAGTCGAAATTGTGTTTGGACATGTATTTCACTCGGAAAACAATAAAGCTTTGTGAGTGAAAAGAAACAGCTTATGAAACTAACCAAAAATGAATCCATTTTATTAGAGGAGCAATTTTGTTTGTTTAGTGTAAACAATAGAATAAAAAATATCTGGTTAAGTGCAAAAGTGTCAAGAAGGGCATTTGGTCTAGTGGTATGATTCTCGCTTAGGGTGCGAGAGGTCCCGAGTTCAATTCTCGGAATGCCCCCTTTTAGTCTTTTTGTCCATCAATGGACACCACTGCATCATGACACATTGATACCACTACTCGATTAGTCTTTTTGTCCATCAATGGACACCACTGCATCATGACACATTGATACCACTACTCGACTATCTACACCACCCCTCGACTATCTACTAACCTACTGACCTTGATCATGACACATTGACACCACTACTCGACTATCTACTAATCTACTCGATCCTTTATTCTTTTCGTTCATTGATTGACTCCATTACTCGATAATCTACTAACCTGGTCGACCCTTTATTCTTTTTGTCCATTAATTGACACCACTACTCGATTATCTACTAACTTAGTCGATCCTTTATCATTTTGTTCATTAATTGACATCACTACTCAACTATTAACTAACCTTATAAATCATAACATATTACGAGACTATGTACTAACTTTTTATCCTAATCCTCACCTACAAGTCAAACAACATAGCTAGTATGATATTTTACTAATACATGAGAGGAAGTGGAGATTCCTTTTTCAAATAAAATGCAACACTACTCAGCTACTTAAGATATATTTTTCTCCCATCTAAAATGCGATACTACTCCAATATGCTAGTCTTCAATTCGAATTTGCAGCTTTCATGACGGTCCTCAACTATCCGGGAGATGTTTTTTCGAACCTAAAATATGACATCAAATACATTTCTTTTATCCTAATTCTCAACTTTTATAACACAACTTTAACTACTAACCAACATTCTATCAGAAATTCATAATCCTCAACTAGCATATATTTTTATTTAAGATCATGTCCTCGTACAATAATTAAATTCAAAAATATGATTTTAGTGCACTTCATTTTAAAAAATTAATGAAGTCAAATACCAAACGAACGGTATACAAATAAAGACGAAAAAAGCAAAAAGTTGGTGAGCTGAGGTTAATCGTTTTTTTTTAAAATAAAAAATTGAATTTTTTTTCCCAAAAGAGTTGTTTGGAAAAGACTGGTCTAAAATTTTATTTTAATAGTTATATTACCAGTCTAGCATGTTTCTATCAGTTTGCACATGCTATTTTAATTTGTATATAACATAATTATTTTAAGTTTTATACCTAATTTATACACACTTTTTTGACTAATCAAATGCTAATCAAAACTAATAATTAGTTGGCACAATATGCGTAACTTATTATGTGGTGTCATTGTCTTCTACTACTACATGATAATTAGATCTTCCCACTTGAGTGAGTGGAATATTAAAAATCGACAAAAGACATTTGACCTTTCACGTTAATCGAAGGTTTATCAAAAACAATCATTTCTCATAAAAAAAAAAATCTACATAAATTTTACTTTGTTGGATATTATTTGTAAGATCGAATATATGGATAATAATTATGTAACACCTTAAAGAGAGAAAGACATAGATAGAAAAATGATAATTTTTTTATTTTTTCTATTAAAAAAAAGTTGATAATTCATTTCACATCTTCATAATTAAAAAAGGTTTTCTCTGCTTTATTTTCTTCTCCTACTTATTAGGTAATGCTTTCCCAGAGGCAGGGAAAAAGTTTGTAATTAAAAAAATAGTAAGAGATTACACTTTTTTTTTTTTGGAAAAGTTAAATTAATGATGTATTGTGGAAAACCTTATATTTATTTAATCTTTTAGACCATAATGGCACATATTTTCCTGACTTTTTGTGTAATTGATTCTGTTTTCATCTATTTAATTAGCAAGAATCTTTGCATTTAAATTAGTGGAGAAGAGAAAATTGAAAAGTCATCAAACATTATTTATTTATGTTAAACAATGGGATATTGCACGAGTAATCCCCTCAATCTATGTCGAAAATTTCACAGACACACTTATACTATACTAAGGTCCTATTACCCCTTAACTTATTTTATTAATAATTTTCTATTCTTTTCGGCTTACGTGACACTTTCTTGTGGGCCTAACGCTGTTTTCAAGCTAATGTCACGTAAGCCGAAAAAGGGTAGAAAATTACTTATAAAATAAGTTCAGGAGATAATAGAACCTTAGTATAGCATAAGTATGTCTCTATGATTTCAGACATATGTTGAGGAGGTACTTGTCCATTTTCCCTTAAACAGTTGAATGGTTGAGACGTTATTTTTTTTTAATCAGAGATATCAGATATGAATTATAAGAACGAAGAACTTATTCGTCAATAAAATTAAAATAATTGCATAAAACTATTTCTGAAATGTTAAATAGTTGAATTAATCGAAACACCGAATTTTAGGTACTAAATTATTTTTTTTATAAAAAAGAAAAATAATGAACATAAGTTTTGACTTTTGGTCCAAAGGCAACTTCAAAATTATGTAAACCAATCGATGTGGAAATTGATGCCTTTTCGATCAACTAAAGGGGAGGAGAAGATAATATCCGTATTGAAATTTAATTAAATTATATTTATTTTACGTAAAGTAAAGTTATTTAGAAAAATTTATTTAATATTATTTTTTTCATGTTTAGGAAAAATTGACCTATTTTAACACTAAAAAGGAAATGTTTTCAACGACTATAACTATTCATCATTTATGTATACCATTTTTCAACTTAATTTAAGGTAATTACTTTTTAAAAATAAAATAAAATAACTTTATCGAGAAAAAAGATTTTTGTACATCCTTTAATAAAGAAAATTGTATATTTTAACTAAATATATGTTGTCCCTTCTTGAGAAGAATAATCTTATTGACCTATCATTTAATACAGAAGTATTGATCAAATCAAGCCATTATATAAAGTAACTTATCAAAATAATATATTTTTTTAAAATTTTACAAAACGAGTATAAACGTAGTTCACAGTAACGTTTTAGCGTATATTTTATTTTTTAAGAGCTGAAGATGTTAGGTTGATACGTTACTCACAGTAACATTTTACTCCTAAAACGTTACTCACGGTAAGGTTTTAGGAGTAAAACGATACTAAAAAAAATATTTTATGAGTAAAACGTTACTCACAGTAACGTATATCAACCTAACGCTGTTAGTTTTTAAAAATTGAAATATAACCTAAAACGTTACTGTGAAATACGTTATACTAGTTTTGTAAAATTTTTAAAAAATATATTATTTTAAGAAATTATTTTATATAATGGCTTAGTTTGGTAAAAAATTCATTAATACACGAAAAAAAAAAGAAGACTTTGACAAAGAATATTAGGGAAAATAGAAGAAAAAATAATGTTGACCCATAGTCTAATATTTGTAGAAAAATAAAAATTTTCATGATCCAATGCTAATTATTTCATATCCTTTTAGCATAATAAACTCTACATCTACATAAATATATTTATGTGTTAAAAAGTTTCTCCACTTAATTATCTTCTCCTACATTTTAGGTAATACTTTCCCATAGACAGGGAAAAAGTTTGTTCTAATTAATAATAAATAAAAAGGTTATATATAACACTTCTTTGGATTAGTGGTGTTTTTATTTAATGGGAAAACCTACTTATATTTAATATCTTTGACCATAATTGCACCTAGTCAATTCAAATAGTTTTTTCCTCATTCTTGTACTTAGCAAGAATCTTTGCACTTATATTAATGGAGAAGAGAAAATTAAGAAATTTTAAGTAGTATTAAATTTTATATTAAAAGAACTTAATGATTAAGATTTCTTTATCTTTATTTAGAAACTTTAATTTCGTTAAATGAAAAGACAAAAAAAAGTTAGATAAAAAATATTATTTATTATTTAAATTAAAAGATTATTCCACGAAAATTTGAATTAGGCGAACGTTAAATTTTGGATGATGACAATTAAAAGAAAAAAAAGGAACACCAATTTTGACCCTAAAGAAAGGCAACTTTTAAAAATTCTAAATTAATGGATGTGAAATTATTCCTTTTAGCAACTTTGGGGTAGGAGTAAAAGATACCTATTTTAATCCTTTTTAAATTTAACTTTCTTTATGATTTTCTTATAAAATATAAATGTTAAAAACAAATATTCTTCATAATTTAAGTTAGTAAAAAAAATTTGGCTTTCTAAGTGAATTGAATTCCATAAATTTAATGGAAGAAAAAAATGAAAGTGAAATAAAGAGATATGTGACAAAATGAAACCACTCTAACTTGTTGAGTATTATGCTATCTTGAACCAATATCATTAAAATATATATATATTTTTTAAATAATTATATTCAATCTTGATTGGCGTATTGTCAATATACGGAAAAAAAAAGAAGAAAAACTTTACAAAAAATAATTATAAAGAGAAATAGAAAAAAACATCAGTCCTCAATTTATATGAAAGATATTAATAATACCCTGCCTTAGCTTTCAACATATAATCAAAGATGAAATTATAATATAAAATCTATAAACTCGAAATTTTGATTATTTTAAAATTTTTAAAATAAACAAAAAGATTTAATAAAAATTTTTAATCTTCTGAAAAACCATACAAGTCAACAATATACCACAATAAACATATTAAGGTGTGGGGGCATGTGAGAAGAGATCCATTCAAATTGTCACCATGCAATATAGTGGATAAAGACTTTTTGATACCTGGTTCGATCGAATTTAATATATTTTATTTAATTAATTTGTTTATATTAAAAATTACATATATATTAGATTTGAAATTTAATTATTAAAAATTATTTTTTTAAAATTTTAAACTCTAAAAGTTTAAATTCTATTTCTACTTCTAATATATATATATACTAGAACACCATGAACATAGAATTGTCTACATGAATATATTCACATACACAACTAAGTCACTATAATCATTTTAATTATGGGAAAATATCCAAGTACCCCCTCAACCTATGCCCGAAATTTCAGAGACACACTTATACTATACTAAGGTCCTATTATCTCCCTGAACCAATTTTATATGTAATTTTTTACTCCTTTTTAGCCTACGTGGCACTAGTTCAAAAAAAAAAGTCAATCATTGTTGGGCCCACAAGATAGTGTCACGTAAGCTAAAAAGGGGTAAAAATTATTAATAAAATAAGTTCAGGAGAATAATAGGACCTTAGTATAATATAAGTGTGTCTCTGAGATTTCGGACATAGGTTGAGGGGGTACTTGGGCATTATCCCTTTTAATTATTATTTTTTGGGCAAAAAAGAATGGTTGATATATGCTTCACTACTGTGGATATATACCTCATGTGCAATAATGTCATAATTGGAATTAATTTTATATGTATATATTTCTCTCTCTTTGTTGTTATTTTACTTATTATATAAGCCAATGCAAATTCACACATTTCAATGTACCTCACTTAATTTGTCTTGCAATTCTTCTTCTCTTCTTTTTGCCCTTTCAAAATAGCTAAAGATCACTACTTTAGTTTATTTGGAGTTCTTGGATATTATTTTGGTGGATTTTATAATATAATTGGTATGTTATCTTATCTTTTTCTATCATATTCTTTAGTATAAGAAAAAAAAATTAGTTGTGAGAAAAATTTATTGTTTAATAGCTTCTAGCAAATAGATAATTGATAATTTGTGATTAAATAGGTTTGAAGATAGTTTTTTTGCAATATAAATTATCCCTCGCTAATTCATGTTATGAGTACTATTAAAAATACTGAAATTAGCTATGAATTTTGTAGTAATACATATTATCCCTCGCTAATTCATGTTATGAGCACTATTAAAAATACTGAAATTAGCTATGAATTTTGTAGTAAATACATATCTGTTGTTAATAATAATATTGATAAATTTAATTATTTAGCTATAAAATATATTGATCGTTAATTATTTCTTTTTCGTTATTTGTATTTGATCATTGAAAAGAGCTGCACATTAATTTTTACTTTTAGAAATTAATAAATTTATGTCTTAACGAAATATAAAAATCTTTAATGACACAAGTCATACTAAAAGTATTTATAATACAATATATAGAATAATATTCTTGAAAATATTGAAGGTCAACACTCTAGTCTTTCGCTTGTTGAAAAAGATTGATTTGACATAATTAAATTCATAAAAAATTAATTATTTAAACTTCTATATAAACCTTAATTGCAATTTTCAGCTTATGACTAAGCTTAGTTCTTTCATTGACACTTGCCTAACTTTTTTTGTCCCATTTTTTATGTCACGAAGTTCGATTAAATAAAATATCAAATATTTATATCAAATTGATTAATAAGTAAAAGTAAAAAAAATCGAAAGTAAATAAACACAAAATATGCCATAGTTTAGCAAAAGCAGAGCTAGGTGAAAGTTTATTAATTTGGATGAATTTACTAATTTTATCGTAGAATATATTTTTATATTAAAAATTAAACAAATATATATATATTAACATGTGTACCCTCAATCAGTTATTAATTTAGAACCCCTAAAGTCCTAACATTAACTTCTGTATTTTAGTAGTCAATAGTATTTTTCGTTAAGAAAAAAGAAATAAAATTTTCGTAATTTATTGATAAAGTAATATAAAATCTAACGTAATAAAATAAAACTTTAAGTGGCTGTTTCTAAAATCTATATAACTTTTTATAATGAAATTAACTTAATAATATGACAAATAAAATAATAATTTGTTGTTATGATAAGTAAAAACACACTAATTAATTATGAAATCCAAGAAGAAAATGAAGGGGAGTAAGTTGAAAAATGAAATACAAAGAAGAAAATGAAAAATATAGAGTATAATTTACTTTGAAAAAAAAAAATAAAGAGAAAAATGTGACAAAGATCATTAACTAACACCACAAAAAAGAAAAAAACAATAAATTTCAACCTTCAAATTTCAACAGTTACCCAATAAATAAGGAGAGTGCTATATATTCTTCAAAAAGATTCAAATTTTGGTGTGCATTTTGAAGTTCCCATTGTTGTTAAAAGTGTTCTTGATAATTTTTTGGGTGGGGGTCCTTTAATAGGTTGGTTATCTAATTTTTTCTTTGTAGTGATAAAATAAAAATCAAATCTTTATTCTTTTTTCCTTTATGTTGCTTGTGTTTGCACGTTTGTAGATATTGTTTATTGTTAAAAGATTCAATTTTTTTGGATTATTATAGTAAGTTCTTGATACCCTTTTGTCATGGTGAGTGGTTGTTCTGTTTGAGAGAAGAAAACAATGGATATTTGGTGGCCCAAATGGTGGTTAAGTCCAAAGAAATGTTCACTTTTTTGTGTTTTTTTATTTTTCTTTTTGTTAAAGATTCTTGATACCCTTTTGCAATATGATATGGTGGGTAAATTGGATTTTCATGTTTGACAAGAAAGATTTGATTTTTATGTGGAAATGGTTTGTGAAAGCTATAATTTTGTACTCAATTGTTTCCTTTTTAGATAGAAAATTTCTTTGTTCATACATTTGTTTTCAAGTTTTTAGGGAATTTTGTGAGTAAAGTTTCTTTGTGGTTTCCTAGGATGCAGACAGATATGTATATGACAAACATAAGCTCCCTGTCTATGGGGATGTGGGCCCCATGGCAGTGGAGGAGCTGTTTTGCTGATTTTCTCTTCTCTACTTCCATTGATGCAGACAATGAATTTGGGATGTGTTAATCTGTTGTATCAATTTAAAAGATTGAATCTTTAATGTTTGCTATGCTTAGTTTAAGCTGAGAGTCTATCGGAAACAACCTCTCTATCTGAGGTAGAGGTAAGGTTTGCGTACACTCTAACTTTACACTGGTATGTTGTTGTAATCTTCCTCTTTTTTGTGTCCCTTTTCTTCTTTGGATAGGATTATTGGATCCTTACCAAGTTGGCAGTTCTTTCACCACAAAGGGTCTTATCTAGTGGATTCAAGATGTATATGGTTGAAAGCAAAGATGGTGCTATAGTTTGTATGCTACTTTCTTTGTTATTATTAGGGACATGGCCAGCTCTATTGACTTTACTCGAAAGGCGAGGTCGTCTTCCTCAACATACTTATCTTGATTATACCATTACCAATCTATTGGCTGCTGTCATCATTGCTTTAACCATAGGTCAGTTTGGGCCAAGCACACCAGAAAGGCCTAATTTTCTCACTCAACTCTCTCAGGTTAGTGCCCTTCAAAGCCAATATACCAGCTGTAGTTTTGAGGACTATTTTTCTTGTATTTGATTTAATGCATTGTTCAACTGGAAAATGGTTAAGGGGAGCCTTGACGTAACTGGTTAAGTTGTTGTCATCTGACTAGGAGGTCACATTTTCGAGCTGTGGAAACAGTCTCTTGCAGTAATGCAGGGCAAGACTGGGTATAAATAAACCCTTACGGTCTGCCCTTCCCCAGAACCCCGTGCATAGAGGGAGCTTATTTCACCGGGCTACGATTGGAAAATGGAATATGTACAGGCACCTTTTTGACACGGTGAAATGTAAAAAAAGCAAATTAGATTACTATTCTCTTCCAAGATAGCATATACTTCTGATTGATATGCCGCACTAACTTTTACTCCTATTTACTTTTTAATAAAGATAGATATAAGCTTTTATCAATGAACATTGCAGGATAATTGGCCCAGTGTCTTGTTTGCAATGGCTGGAGGGATGGTCCTCAGCCTTGGGAACCTCTCAACTCAATATGCTTTTGCTTTCGCTGGTTTGTCAGTCACCGTAGTTGTCTCTTCCAGCATTACAGTTGTTATAGGTATCATTTTAACTTCAGCAACTTCTATTTTCCTGAAGCCGGTACAAGATGTTGGAAAGATGACATGTGCTATTCCCTTAATTATGACAGGAACAACCTTGAATTATTACCTTGACGACAAAATTAACAAAGCTGAAGTTCTGTTTCCTGGAGTTGCATGCTTCTTGGTTGCCGTTTGTTTAGGCTCTGCCGTTCATTCGTCCAACAACGCTGATAACAAAACCAAGCTTGATAATTATTCAAATGACTGTAAAGACGGAGTCAGGTATGCATCAGTATGCTATACTTCCCTTGTCAATTCCTACAATGTTTATGGTTCCTTTCTTCTGATCATTTCAAGGAAATAGACCTTTTTTTTGGGCTTTAGGTTGTCGTAATGATTTCATGTATACGTGTTGAGTTAGATGACTTGCATGTGATGAACTAATACAATTCCTCATCTCTTTGTGTGTCTTCTCATGTTCCTCTAGTTATAAGAGTAAAGTGCAGGATATAATTGTATGTACTAAAATTCGGTCAGGCATATTGACGCGTCTACGCTGTTATAGAACTTGATCAATAATCGCAGAAAATTGATGTCCAACTTAATTGCACATTTGCAGGACTGATGGAGTTACTTCCTTCAAACCTACAGATTTTAATCAAGGTATTGTGAGCTTGAGCATCTAAAATATGATTCCTATATCTTAGATTAATTTATAACGTTTCGCAATACTGAATATCCGATCAGGTGGCACAAATGGTTTGGAGGATGGAGATGCTTCTGAGAAGGCAAAATTTGGGACTGCAGCTTTCCTTATAGAACTTGAGAATACGAGATCAATCAAGGTCGGAATTTCTCTTCTTATTGCATTTTCATGCTCACACTTTATCGCTATACTTGCCTATAAGTCTCTAACTAGACTAAGAAGATTCTTGGCAAACACGAATGTAATTTAGGTATAAGTGTAACAAACAACAGCAGAATAACTTACTAATGTTTTTGTGAAGCATATTGTAGTTACATCCTAATTGTTAAATTCGTGTATGTTTACAGGTTCTCGGGAAGGGCACGTTAATTGGTTTGATCATAACATTCTTTGCTGGGATTTGTTTCTCTATGTTCTCGCCTGCATTCAACCTAGCCACAAATGATCAATGGCATACTCTCAAAGATGGAGTTCCACACTTGACTGTCTATACAGCATTTTTCTACTTCTCGTGCTTTTGTTTCATCATTGCCATGGTTTTGAACCTCTACTTCTTGTACCACCCTATACTAAATGCACCCAAGTCATCGTTCACGGCTTATCTCAACGACTGGAATGGCAGAGGTTGGGCCCTTTTGGCTGGACTTGTGTGTGGCTTTGGTAATGGTCTCCAATTCATGGGAGGTCAAGCAGCTGGATATGCAGCTGCAGACGCTGTTCAGGTTCGTGCATTTATCAACCAATTATACTTTTACTATACATCAACTGCGCCTCATTTCGTTGACTATATGAATCCACTTTGACATAAGGAACCTTCCTCCGTTATCTAAGTTCATTACCGCTCTGCAAAACTCTTATAATGGAATCTAAAAATTGTTGATGTTAGAGTAATATTCCCTTTGTTCTAGCTGCGATACTATTTCCTTTTTAGTTTTATTCCCCAAAAAAATGTCCATCTTTCTAATTTGGAAACAATTTAACTTCAAACGTCCTATTTTACCCCATGACATGACTTTACAGACACACACAAACCTCATCAGTCATCATGACATGTTTAAGACTTAAGTTTTCACAGATTTCTTTTTTTTTTCTTTCTTAAACTCCGTACTCTAGATTCACATAGCATGTAGCATACGGACTAGGGAGTATATATTATCTGATTGATTACTCGTATATCATTCTATGTATCGAACACACTTATTCATTTGAAATATGTGTCGAAATTTCAGGCATTGCCTCTTGTGAGTACATTTTGGGGGGTGATGTTGTTTGGAGAATACAGAAGATCATCAAGGAAAACATATACACTTCTTGCAGGCATGTTGTTAATGTTTACAGCAGCTGTTGCAGTTCTCATGGCATCGTCAGGGCATCGCAAATAGCGCGATATAGCATAGCTCCAAGAATATGTTCTTGTGTACATATTATGTGTTATCTCATGTAATTAAATTAACCAGAAGAAATAAAAGATGAAAAGAAAAATACAAAGAAATATCCGAGTCCACAGAAATTTAATCCTCTCAAATACTCGAGGTTACAGATTGATTCCTTCCAAGATAAAATGGATTAACCATTAAAGAAGCAGCGGTACCTCAAACTTTAATAATTTCAACGAACTCAAAATGACAGCAACGAATTACACATACAGACACGATCGATCGATTTTGTTTTGTAAGAAATGTTTACAAAAGAAGGGAAGAATTCAATTCTGAAAAATGAGAGACAATTTCTCTATTTATAACGAACAAAGGGTAAAGGTCACAACTTTTAGGAAAGAAGATAACCTTCTAGAAAGGTCACAACACATTGAAAAAGGCACAATCTTTCAAACGGTCACAGCCCTTTAGAAAGGACACAACCTTTAATAAAGGTCACAACCCTCAGGCAAAGTGACATCCCTACAGGAGAGTCACAACCTTTCATTTTTTGTTTACACCTTTGAAACCCAACATTATGTTTACATTTCCTTGTTATCGCGACCCCTAAAAGTAGAGAGCAATAATTTAATCGGAGAAAAGAGGAGGATTGATTTTAGTTAACTCCTCTCGTTTTTATGATAAGTGTTTTACTCAACACAGAGTTAGAAGAATGTTCATTTGGCTTATGTATTATTGAATGTATTTGAAGTGTGACTTCCTGCTAATAATTGTGTCAAATTCAGTTCTTTCATGGTTATATATATATATATATATATATATATATATATATATATATATATATATATATATATATATATATATCAGATTATATTATAATGGGAAGCTCCAAGATATAAAGGTGAATTATCATTTTATTCCTATACCAAATAAAAATATTATATTAATATTTGATTATTTTATTTTTGAAAAATATTGAGCAGTAAACTTTTTTTACTATTAATGAATTGAGAATATTTGAAGAGTTATGAAAATTAAATAATCTAAATGTTAAAGAAAATGAAGAGACAAATGTTAGTAATGAGAGCAAATAGGTAGAGATTTAAGTTGCACAATTAACTAAAATATAGAAGCAGTTAACTTTACGTTGCTAGAATCTTAAAAGTCGTAGATTTCAATACAATGAATCTCATAGTTAATATATTAATATATGTTATTTTCAATGATAAATACATGAAAAGAAGCTAAAAGGACTAATTAATCATTTAAGTGAAAGTATTATATAAAGCCAAGAATAGTTTTCATTTTCCTCAAGTCCCCTCACCATTTTTATGGGTTCTAAAGAAGAGTATATTATTTTTCTGTGCAGTTTTTTCTCAATCAATGTCAAAGTTAAAGGCTATTAAAATACGCTATGAACGTTGTTGAATTTGTGCAAGAATTTCAGCTATGGATGTTGTTGGATTCGTCAAAGAAATTTCTTAGTGAAGAATACACTCATGACACTTATTATTTAATTTCCTTGCTAGGGTTAATATGTGCAATACACAACGTTAATTTTACCATAAAAGATTTCTATATGTTACTGATTTTACACATATTTCATTAACGTAGCACATAACATTTCACTTATTCATTTACATATTGTAGTTGTATAGTTTTTTGGATTTGGAATCTTAGAAACAAAAACACCATATAGGATGTTTATCAATTTTAAGAACATGTAATTTGTATTTTCTATTTTATAACACATAATATAACTTAAAAATATTGCTAATATACAATCTTCACAAAAATATTTTTATTTATATTGCCACACGCGCGTGACGCGTATCCAGAAACTAGTATATATATATATATATATATATATATATATATATATATATATATATTAAGCTGCAAAACTATAGCAAAATAGGATCCATGAGACTAATAACCAGCGTAAACTAGTCAATTTATAAAGAATTATTATTATATGTTATGATTTTAAATGAAGTGACATGAATAATTTGTCTTTATATTTGTAGATGAATTCAAAATAGTCCTTTTAAGTATAGAATGAATCGTATCTTTTAAGTTTTTATCGTAATACTTTATTTTTTATGAAGTATTTAACAATTTATAATCGTTAAATTTGATAAAAGCAATAATTTTTTAATCGTAAATGTCAATCTCTTTTATTAAATCATGAAAATGCAACCAAAAAAAGAACTACACTAGACCAAAAGATATGAAAAATATCACATATAAACCTTCAAAATATTAGGTCAAACTCTAAAATAATATTATTTAGTATAATTTTTTAAAGTCTCGATAGAAACTTTAGAAATAAATCAAAATAATAAATAGTACAAAAAGTGTATGTTCTTTCTTCGATAAATATTTATAAGGGAACTAGTAAAAAAAAAAGACATAAACTATTAATTTCGTCTCTGAATTATAAATAAACAAGAATTTATTTGGCCCATCAAAAAATTTAAGACTTTAATTCCCTTAGTACATTTTTTTAAAACTTAAAAAGGACTATTTTTGAACTATTTTTGAAGCCGCGGTGAACTAAGCAGCCGCCATAACCACATACAGATCGGAAAAATCATCGGAAAAACACTCCGGTGAGTCAATTTTCTGTTTCTCAGTGAATTTGTTTTCTAATTTTGCTTTTCTGCTGATGAAAAACAGAGTTAAATGAACAATAATCCGGTTTTGCCCCTGAAAAATTCCAGTTTTCAATTCGATTTCTCATTTTTAGTTGTAAAGATTGAAACTTTTATGAGTGAATCCAAAATCTACTGCGAAATGCTAACTAAGTGCTAGTTCACAACATGTTCGACAAAATGTGTAATTGAACTTCATGTTTTTTCATTCATTCTTGTAGTTTATGTTATTCAGGTATGGATATAGGTCATTGCCATCTTGATGGAAATGCTGATGCTGTGGAGTTTTGTCCACACGAATCATTTCACAATGTTCTAGCAGCATGTACTTATACTTTACAAGAAGGAGATCAATCTAGTAGAACTGGTAGTATATCCCTGTTTGATGTTGATGCTAATTCGAGTCGCCTTAGTTTGATACATAGAGTACAAACAGCTGGTATATTTGATATAAAATGGAGCCCTATCGGTGGAATTGTGGGGCGATTACTGGCTCACGCTGATGCTGAGGGTTATGTTAGAGTTCACAAACTTGAATCTTGTTTGGTTGAATCACAAGTTCCTGGTATGTATGTTGAGAAATGCATCTAGTCTAACTTGGAATCGAGGTGTAGTATGTTGTTGTATTGGATTAGAGGCATATAAGGAAGCCCCCAGGTTGCTATATGATTAGGAATAGGTAGCTTTTGGAGATATCATTTTGTTGCTTTTATTAAAAATATATTGGTAAAAGCACTGGAATACACTTGTATGAGGTTGAAGGTACTTCATAGCAGTTATATGTAACGGAGAAAGGAGATAATGGAAATAGTTTAGTAATGTGTAGATTGGAGGAATTAGACAATGTCTCAATGACCTTTGACGTAATACAAACTTCATAACCACCTTCATTTGAAACTGATTTTTTTCACTTGGCTATTAAGAAGTTATACTGGGTGTGTTGTTGTTCCCATCGACCTCTTTTTCCCTTTTTCATTTAGCATTGGTGGTCCTTGAAGTACCTTGCTTCATTTGGCACTTTATTTTTAATAAACAGCTGAAGCTCTAACATGACAGGATCTTATTGTTATTACAGGGAATAGTTTACTGGAGATAAGCGACGAACATGTCAGTTCCTCTATGTGTTTGTGTATAGACTGGAATCCATCAGCTACATCCCTTGCTGTGGGGCTTTCAGATGGAACAGTCTCGATAATTTCATTCCTCGAGTCTCAGCTGGGCATTTCCAGAGACTGGAAAGCGCATGACTTTGAAGTTTGGGCTGCCTCTTATGATATCCACCAACCACAGTTGGTGTATACAGGTTCAGATGACTGCAAATTTAGTTGCTGGGATTTGCGAGATGATCCCTCTACCATAGCATTCCAAAACAGAAAAGTTCACACAATGGGAATTTGCTGCATTAGTAAGAGCCCAAATGACCCTTATACCTTACTCACCGGTAGCTATGATGAACACCTAAGGGTATGGGATGTAAGATCAACCGCAAAACCTGTACATGAGACGTCAATCTCCATGGGTGGAGGGGTTTGGAGAATTAAGTATCATCCTTCTGTACTGGACCTAGTCTTGACTGCTTGTATGCACAATGGATTTGCAGTTGTCAAAGTTAAAGGCGATCAAGCTGAAGTGGTTGAAACCTATAACAAACATGGCTCCCTGGCATATGGAGCAGATTGGCAAAGAGGTCGTCTAGAGAAGAATAATGTCATTGCTACTTGCTCATTTTATGACCAGCTCCTTCGTGTATGGATGCCAGAAGGTAATATTCCCAAATGACTCTATGTTCTAGGTTGAATATGCTTCTCTTTCATTGGCCGCCCAAATGACTAGGATCATCAGGCTACTGCACTCCGATTTAAATCTTTAGTAGAAGGTATTCCCCTGCCACATAATTTTCTTCAGAGACATGAAAAGTGACATAATTTAACCAGAATATGAAGGCTCGTAGCAGCATTGTCAGCTTATTTTCTTAAAACTTATAACATTAAATGTAATTATACATTTCATATCGATTATCCACGAAATTAACTGGATGACTTTTAGTTTGTATTGAAGTAGACTAGTCATGTTTGCCATCTGAATAATCTACCAGCAAGCAAGCAAGTTATGGAAAATTTGGCATGACAAAATTGACTTTTTGTTAAAATTAACTTATTAATATGAAACGTAAAATAATAACTTCTTGTTATAATAAGTCAAAACACACTAATAAATTATGAATTCCAAAATGAAAATGAAGGGGAATAAGTTGAAAATAAAGATACAAAAAAGAAATACTATATGACAAAGAACATTGACTAACACTAGAAAAAGACAAAAATAATAAATTTCTATTTCAACTTTCAACAATCACCCAATAAATAAGGAGACTGCTATATATTTTATTTTGACACTGCCATTTAATTCATACTCGTTATTTAATTTTTTCTCAATGTGTATCCATTCCAAAATAATCTCAAATATATCATATTTAAAATTTCACATAATAGATAAAGTTAAAATATACATACATAATCTTTATAATAAAATATAAACACATATTAAATAACGATATCAAAAGCGATTTTATATTTCGATCATTGACCCTTCATTTAGGTACATTGTAGCATAGACAATTGTCCACATGTAATTTGACCTCCCAAGATATTACTTCTCCGTCTTAATTTATATGTTATTTTTTTAGTTTACACTTACATTGAGAAATGATATCATTTTATATTTTTATCTTTATTTATTTTTTTTGAAACTCAAGTTTACCATTAACGACTATGAATTAATTCACTTTAAATAATTAATTTAAACTGTGAACACAAATTATTTACTTACTTTTTTTTAAAGTTGATCAAATGTATATTTTTCAGACTAATAATTCACAAAGATAAAAAAATTGTATGATAATTTATGCATTAATTTTATGAAGTATTATAAACCAACGAAATGACATATACAACAGGACGAAGAGAGTTATACCGTAATTTGTCCACATTTTGTGTACTTTATTTTTTATATATGAAAATTTTAACTCCGTCATTAAACGGATAAAAAATTCTGACAACCTGAATCACAGCTAAGAATAACAACAATCATTATTGAGTTATAAATCTTAGTTGATATTCAAGTCCCAAAATATAATGGGAATTTATATATACACTCTGTTCAGAATTACCAAAAAGGGAAAAAACTCATTGCTTCCCATTTTCCCAATACCAAATCACTCTTTGCTTTGCCTCTTCTTCTTAAAAACATTCAAATTTTGGTGTTCATTTTGAAGTTCCATTGTTGTTAAAAGTGGGGTTCTTGATAATTTTTTGGTGGGGTCTGATAATAGGTTGGTGATCTATCTTTTTCTTTGTAGTGATAAAGTAAAAATCAAATCTTTTTTATTTTTTCCTTTATGTTGCTTGTGTTTGCACGTTTGTTGATATTGTTTATTGTTTAAAGATTCAGTTTTTTTGGGATTTTTATAATAAGTTCTTCATACCCTTTTGACATGGTGAATGATTGTTTCGTTTGATAAGAAAATAATGGATATTTGGTGGCCCAAATGGTGGTTAAGTCCAAAGAAATGTTCACTTTTTTGTGTTTTTTTATTTTTCTTTTTGTTAAAGATTCTTGATACCCTTTTGCAATATGATATGGTGAGTAAATTGGATTTTCATGTTTGAGAAGAAAGATTTGATTTTTATGTGGAAATGGTTTCTGAAAGCTATAATTTTGTAGTCAATTGTTTACTTTTAGATAGAAAATTTCTAGGTATAAGATTTGCATACACTTTGCCATTTCGAGACCCCACTTTGTAGGACTAGACCATGTATGTTGTTGTTGTTTATGCTATATTCAGGTTGTTCATACATTTGTTTTCAAGTTTTTAGGGAATTTTGTGAGTAAAGTTTCTGTCTTTGTGGTTTCCTAGGATGCAGACAGATATGTATATGACAAACATAAGCTCCCTGTCTATGGGGATGTGGGCCCCATGGCAGTGGAGGAGCTGTTTTGCTGATTTTCTTTTCTCTACTTCCATTGATGCAGACAATGAATTTGGGATGTGTTAATCTGTTGTATCAATTTAAAAGATTGAAACTTTAATGTTTGCTATGCTTAGTTTAAGCTGAGAGTCTATTGGAAACAACCTATCTATCTGAGGTAGAGGTAAGGTTTGCGTACACTCTAATTTTACACTGGTATGTTGTTGTAATCTTCCTCTTTTTTTGGTCCTTTTCTTCTTTGGATAGGATTATTGGAGCCTTACCAAGTTGGCAGTTTTTTCACCAGAAAGGGTCTTATCCAGTAGATTCAAGATGTATATGGTTGAAAGCAAAGGTGGTGCTATAGCTTGTATGCTATTTTCTTTGTTATTGTTAGGGACATGGCCAGCTCTATTGACTTTACTCGAAAGGCGAGGTCGTCTTCCTCAACATACTTATCTTGATTATACCATTACCAATCTCTTGGCTGCTGTCATCATTGCTTTAACCATAGGTCAGTTTGGGCCAAGCACACCAGAAAGGCCTAATTTTCTCACTCAACTCTCTCAGGTTAGTTCCCTTCAAAGCTAATATACCAGCTGTAGTTTTTAGGATTATGTTTCTTATATTTGATTTAATGCATTGTTCAATTGGAAAATGGTTAAGGGGAGTCTTGACGTAACTGGTTAAGTTGTTGTCATGTGACTAGGAGATCACCTGTTCGAGCTGTAGAAACAGTCTCTTGCAGAAATGCAGGGCATGACTGCGTACAATAGACCCTTATGGTCTGCCCTTCCCCAGAACCCCGTGCGTAGAGGGAGCTTATTTCACCGGGCTACGATTGGAAAATGGAATGTATACAGGCACCTTTTTGACACGATAAAATGTAAAAAAAGCAAATTAGATTACTATTCTCTTCCGAGATAGCATATACTTCTGATTGATATGCCGCACTAACTTGTGCTCCTATTACTTTTTAATAGAGATAGATATGTGCTTTTATCAATGAACATTGCAGGATAATTGGCCCAGTGTCTTGTTTGCAATGGCTGGAGGGATGGTCCTCAGCCTCGGGAACCTCTCAACTCAATATGCTTTTGCTTTCGTTGGTTTGTCAGTCACTGAAGTTGTCTCTGCCAGTATTACAGTTGTTATAGGTATCATTTTAACTTCAGCAACTTCTGTTTTCCTGAAGCCAGTACAAGGTGTTGGAAAGATGACATGTGCTATTCCTTTAATTATGACAGGAACAACCTTGAATTATTACCTTGACGACAAAATTAACAAAGCTGAAATTCTGTTTTCTGGAGTTGCATGCTTCTTGGTTGCCGTTTGTTTAGGCTCTGCTGTTCATTCGTCCAACAACGCTGATAACAAAACCAAGCTTGATAACTATTCAAATGACTGTAAAGACGGAGTCAGGTATGCATCAGTATTCTATCATACTTGCCTTTAATTCCTACAATGTTTATGGTTTCCTTTCTTCTGATCATTTCAAGGAAATCGACCTTTTTTTTGGGCTTTAGGTTGTCGTAATGATTTCATGTATTAGTGTAGAGCTAGATGACTTGCATGTGATGAACTAAATACAATTCCTCATCTCTTTGTGTGTCTTCTCATGTTCCTCTAGTTATAAGAGTAAAAAGTGCAGGATATAATTATATGTACTAAAATTCTGTCAGGCATATATATACGTCTACGCTGTTATAGAACTTGATCAATAATCGCAGAAAATTCATGTCCAACTTAATTGCACATTTGCAGGACTAATGGAGTTACTTCCTTCAAACCAACAAATTTTAATCAAGGTATTGTGAGCTTGAGCATCCAAAATATGATTCCTATATCTAAAATTGATTTATAACGTTTCACAATACTGAATATCCGATCAGGTGGTACAAATGGTTTGGAGGATGGAGATGCTTCTGAGAAGGCAAAATTTGGGACTGCGGCTTTCCTTATAGAACTTGAGAATACGAGATCAATCAAGGTCGGAATTTCTCTTCTTATTGCATTTTCGTGCTCACACTTTATTGCTATACTTACCTTGAAGTCTCTAACTAGACTAAGTGTAACAAACAACAACAGAATAACTTACTAATGTTTTTGTGAAGCATATTGTAGTTACATCCTAATTGTTAAATTCGTGTATGTTTACAGGTTCTCGGGAAGGGCACGGTAATTGGTTTGACCATAACATTCTTTGCTGGGATTTGCTTCTCTATGTTCTCGCCTGCATTCAACCTAGCCACAAATGATCAATGGCATACTCTCAAAGATGGAGTTCCACACTTGACTGTCTATACAGCATTTTTCTACTTCTCGTGCTTTTGTTTCATCATTGCCATGGTTTTGAACCTCACCTTCTTGTACTACCCTATACTAAATGCACCCAAGTCATCTTTCACAGCTTATCTCAACGACTGGAATGGCAGAGGTTGGGCCCTTTTGGCTGGTCTTGTGTGTGGCTTTGGTAATGGTCTCCAATTCATGGGAGGTCAAGCAGCTGGATACGCAGCTGCAGACGCTGTTCAGGTTCGTGCATTTATCCACCAATTATACTTTTACTATACATCAACTACGCCTCATTTTGTTGACTATATGAATCCACTATGACACGAGGAACCTTCCTCCATTATCCAAGTTCATCACCGCTCAGCAAAACTCTTATAACGGAGTCATTTTTCCTAAAAAAATGACGTCTTTCTATTTTTTGGAAACTATTTAACTTTCAACGTCCTATTTTACCAATGACATGACTTTACATACACACAAACATCATCATGACATGATTAAGACCATAAGTTTCCGCAGATCTCTTTCTTTTTTTTCTTAAACTCCGTACTCAGTGAAATAGATTCACATAAGATGTAGCTTAGGGACTAGGGAGTATATGTTATCGGATTGATTACTCGTATATCATTCTATGTATATTCATTTGAAATATGTGTCAAATTTCAGGCATTGCCTCTTGTGAGTACATTTTGGGGGGTGATGTTGTTTGGAGAATACAGAAGATCATCAAGGAAAACATATACACTTCTTGCAGGCATGTTGTTAATGTTTACAGCAGCTGTTGCTATTCTCATGGCATCATCAGGGCATCGCAAATAGCGCGATATAGCATAGTTGTAAGAATATGTTCTTCTGTACATATTATGTTTACATTTCCTTGTTGTCGCGACCCCTAAAAGTAGGGAGAAATAATTTAATCGGAGAAAAAAGGAGGATTGATTTTAGTTAACTCTCGTTTTTATGATAGGTGTTTGACTCAACACAGAGTTACAAAAATGTTCATTTGGCTTAAGTATTATTGAATGTATTTTCAAGTGTGAGTTCCTGATAATAATTGTGTCAAATTCAGTTCTTTTATAGTAATATATATATCAAACATTTTAAGCTGCAAAACTATAGCAAAATGAGGATTTATGAGACTAATAACCAGCGTAAAACTAGTCAATTTGTAAAGAATTTTTATCGTGCGTTATGATTTTAAATAAAATGTCATAAATTGTTTGTCTTTGTATTTGTAGATGAATTCAAAACAGTGCTTTAAGTATATAATAAACGGTTAAGTTTTTCGTGTAAATACTTTATTCTTTATGAAATATTTAACAATTTTATAATTGAGAAAAGCAATAATTTTTTTTAACCGTAAATGTCAATTTTTTTATCAAATCATAAAAATGCAACAAAAAGAATTACACTAGACCGAAAAGATACGAAAAATATCACATATATATCTTTAAAAAGTTATGTCAAAACTCTAGAATAATAATATATTTAGTATAATTTTTCAAAGTTCTGATATAAAATTTTACAAATAAACCAAAAATAATAGATACTACCAAAAGTGTATGGTTCTTTTTTCAATAAATATTTATAAGAGAACTAATAAAAATACAAAAACGTAAATTATTAATTTTGTCTCCAAATTATAAATAAACACCTCATGTTTTAAAAATGAATTTAGGAGTTTATTTCCCTTGTCAAAAAATTCAAGACTTTAATTCCCTTAATACATTTAATTAAAAGGACTATTTGATCTATTCTGAAGCCACCGGTGAACTAAGCAGCCGCCGTTATTAGCACATACAGATCGGAAAAACACTCCGGTGAGTCGATGAATTTAGTTTCTAATTTTGCTTTTCTGCTGATGAAAAACGCAGTTCAATGAACAATAATCCGGTTTTACAACTGAAAAATTCCAGTTTTCAATTCGATTTCTCATTTTTAGTAGTAAAGGTTCAAACTTTTGTGAGTGAATTCAAAATCTGATCCAAAATCTATGGCCAAAAGCTAACTAAGTGATAGTTCACAACATGTTCGACAAAATGTCTAACTGAACTTGATGTTTTTCTATTCACTAGTTTCTGGTACGCGCCGCGCGTGTGGCCATATAAATAAAAATATTTTTATGAAAGATGGTATATTAACAATATCTTTAAGTTATATTATGTGTTATAAAATAGAAAATATAAATTACATGTTCTTAAAATTGATAAGCATCCTGTGTGGTGTTTTTTTTCTACAATCCAAAATTCAAAAAAAATATACAACTACAATATATAAATGAATAAGTGAAATGTTATGTGCTACGTTAATGAAATATGTGTATAATCAGTAACATATAGAAATCTTTTATAGTAAAATTAATGTTGTGCATTGCACGTATTAAAGCCCTGGCAAGGAAATTAAATAATAAGTGTCATGAGTGTATTATTCACTAAGAAATTTCTTTGATGAATCCAACAACATCCATAGCTGAAATTCTTGCATAAATCCAACAACGTTCATAGAGTATTTTAATAGCTTTTAACTTTGACATTGATTGAGAAAAAACTGTTCAGAGAAATGATATACTCTTCTTTAGTGCCCATAAAAATGGAGAGGGGACTTAAGGAAAATGAAAATTATTCTTGGCTTTATATAATACTTTCACTTTAAATGATTAATTAGTCTCTTTAGCTTCTTTTCATGTATTTATCATTAAAAATAACATATATTAATATATCTTTAGCTTCTTTTCATTTATTTATCGTTGAAAATAACATATATTAATATATTAACTATGAGATTCATTGAATTGAAATCTACAACTTTTAAGATTCTAGCAATGTAAAGTAACTACTTCTATATTTTAGTTAATGTGCAACTTAAATCTGTACCTATTTGCTCTCATTAACTAACATTTGTCTCTTCATTTTCTTTAATGTTTAGATTATTTAATTTTCATAACTGTTCAAATATTCTCAATTCATTAATAGTAAAAAAAGTTTACTGCTCAATATTTTTCAAAAATTAAATAATTAAATATGAATTTAACATTTTTATTTAGTATAGACTTAAAATGGTAATTCAACTTTACATCTCTTTCCACTTATAATATAAAATATAAAATATGATTATTGCAGTTTATGTTATTCAGATATGGATATAGGTCATTGCCATCTTGATGGAAATGCTGATGCTGTGGAGTTTTGTCCACACGAATCATTTCACAATGTTCTAGCAGCATGTACTTATACTTTACAAGAAGGAGATCAACCTAGTAGAACTGGTAGTATATCCCTGTTTGATGTTGATGCTAATTCGAGTCGCCTTAGTTTGATACATAGAGTACAAACAGCTGGTATATTTGATATAAGATGGAGCCCGATCGGTGGAATTGTGGGGCCATTACTGGCTCAAGCTGATGCTGAGGGTTATGTTAGAGTTCACAAACTTGAATCTTGTTTGGATGAATCACAAGTTCCTGGTATGTTTAAGCATCTCTTGTCGTGTTTTATGTTATATTTATCGTCAAAGGACAAGTGTTACATGAGGGAGAACAAGCCTAATTTAGTTTTTTTATGTTCTTTGAAAACCAAGTTATGCAGTATCTGGAATGAAATGAGTCTAGTGTTGAGAAATGCGTCTAGTCTAACTTGGAATCGAGGTTTTAGTATGTTGTTGTATTGGATCAGAGGCATATAAGGAAGCCCCCAGGTTGCTATCGGATTAGGAACAGATAGCTTTGGGAGATTTCATTTTGTTGCTTTTATTAAAAATATATTGGTAAAAGCACTGAAATACACTTGTATGAGGTTGAAGGTACTTTATAGCAGTTATATGTAACGGAGGAAGGAGATGATGGAAATCGATTAGTAATGTGTAGATTGGAGGAAATGCTTCATTTGGCACTTTATTTTTCATAAACAGCTGAAGCACTAACATGGCAGGATCTTATTGTTATTACAGGGAATAGTTTACTGGAGATAAGCGACGAACATGTCAGTTCCTCTATGTGTTTGTGTATAGACTGGAATCCATCAGCTACATCCCTTGCTGTGGGGCTTTCAGATGGAACAGTCTCGATAATTTCATTCCTCGAGTCTCAGCTGAGCATTTCCAGAGACTGGAAAGCGCATGACTTTGAAGTTTGGGCTGCCTCTTATGATATCCACCAACCACAGTTGGTGTATACAGGTTCAGATGACTGCAAATTTAGTTGCTGGGATTTGCGAGATGATCCCTCTAACATAGCATTCCAAAACAGAAAAGTTCACACAATGGGAATTTGCTGCATTACTAAGAGCCCAAATGACCCTTATACCTTACTCACCGGTAGCTATGATGAACACCTAAGGGTATGGGATGTAAGATCAACCGCAAAACCTGTACATGAGACGTCAATCTCCTTAGGTGGAGGGGTTTGGAGAATTAAGTATCATCCTTCTGTACTGGACCTAGTCTTGACTGCTTGTATGCACAATGGATTTGCAGTTGTCAAAGTTAAAGGCGACCAAGCTGAAGTAGTTGAAACCTATAACAAACATGGCTCCCTGGCATATGGAGCAGATTGGCAAAGAGGTCGTCTAGAGAAGAATAATGTCATCGCTACTTGCTCATTTTATGACCAGCTCCTTCGTGTATGGATGCCAGAAGGTAATATTCCCAAATGACCCTATGTTCTAGGTTGAATATGCTTCTCTTTCAATGGCCGCCCAAATAACTAGGATCATCAGGCTACTGTACCCCGATTTAAATCTTTATTAGAAGGTATTCCCCTACCAACTCCTTCTACCTAAGGTGAATTTGGTGTGTTTCTGGTCAGTCATGGAAGCAATCGTCCCAACCACGAGCACCTGTCTTTGCCCATTCACAAGGACTGGGACTCGATTCTATGTCCAAACATAACATGCCAGCAGTTGTGGTCACCATCACGGGTACTCAAGATATTGGTTGCTCGATCAACCAAAATCGAATTCAGACATTTTTATTTCTTGTTAACCAACATTTCATTTAAATGTTTCTTCAGGTATTATTGTTGTCCTTTTAGCAATGTACACTTCACTCATCAAAATTGCCAAACAATTCATTGTTGTTACACTCTTCTTTTACCACATAATTTTCTTTAGAGATATGAAAAGTGACATAATTTAACCAGAATATGAAGGCTGGTAGCAGCATTGTCTGCTTATTTTCTTAAAACTTATAACATTAAATGTAATTATACATTTCATATCGATTATCCATGACCACCTGTAGAATTACACTCCATCTACAAGTAGTAAAATCCACACCCCTAAAAAGGCGTCTTGCCGAAATTCCTCTCATCTAAAAATGATTATATTAGACGGAGGACACTTTTTGGAAAGGAAACATTTCACGGCTCAAACCTGTGATCTATAAGTCACATAAAAACAACTTTATGGTTGCTCCATGTCTCCCTTTTACACTGGGAGGATACCACTTGAATAGTACAACATAAATATCATTGTACAAGTCGAGTTGTGACAATAGGTGATAAAATACTTGTACAACCCTAGTGTACATCACTTGTCCCAAGGGAGCATTCAAAAGTACCAAACATCTCTAGATTTTCCCCTTCTAACAAAGACAAATCTATACAGGCATCAAGCCCTACTTGGAATTTGACCTACATAACATATATTAAAGGCCAATACATTACAACTTTGATTTCAAGATTATCCAGGACCTACTTAAAATTCCAATAAACAAGAGTTTCTCCAAGATCGTAGAATGCTATTCCTTTGAACACAACATGTATAGGCTGGGCTAAACTTTTACCTTCTCAATGATCATTGGAAGATCCAAGACATACTGAATGATGACTTGAAATCACCCCAAGTCGTAATTTGAAAGCATCTGACTGTAACTAGATGACTTTTAGTTTGTATTGAAGTAGACTAGTCATGTTTGCCATCTGAATAATCTACCAGCCAATTTGCTCTCCAAACGACTGATGATGATAGTAGACGTTCAGTCTTCCATCCTGATGACTGAAGCTGTGACAGAATTGTGAAAGAAACACGATACTTAGCTCAATCTAAAAACAGAAACTGCACAGCTAGCAAGTTACGGGAAATTTGGCATGACAAAATTGACTTATATGTGGGTGACTTCTGCACCCAAGGGTGCATCCATATGGTCAATGAAGTGAGAAGAGAACCCTGAGATCTCATGTTCAAATCTCAGTGGAAGCAAAAAACAGAAGGTGATCTCTTCCAATCTGCCTAAATCTTGAGGGGCAAAGTAACCCGGTACCTGTGCTGGTGAGAGGTAATAGGTACTCTGAGGAGAAGATGAGGTGTGCATAAGCTGGCCCAAAACATCACTATCACAAAAAAATGTGGTTTGACTTCTTATCGGCATTTGCACTTCTCCTCTTCTACACCATTCGCCAGCTTTCACATTTTTTTTCTTTTTGATAAGAGTGGTGTCCGGGCCAACTTGTGTGCACCTCGACTAATTCCACGGGATACCTCCCACCATTTGCCAACTTCACTTTTCAGATACAAATTTTAGCATATGAACTGTTTTGTGATGACACATAATGGAACATCAACCTATTAGGTGGTATTTGCTTCAAAATATTGATAAACTGATTTTTTCAAAAAAAAAATTGGTAGTTGGCTATGCTTCAGTAATTGTAATTTGTAAAAACAATGAATATATAATGAGATCTTCTCTCTAAAAGGAGCTTCTGGTGTAGACAAATACCTTCAAAACAAAGACTTCATAATGCTTATCCATCCATGATTGGCTTTCCGAAGACATGGATCCATCTTGATCATCTAGTTTTGCCATGACAAGAGCATGGATGAATGATTGTAATATATCAGCTCCTGCTGAATCCTTATGAGTAATAATCCTGATAATACCCCCTTTTTGTTGAAGTAAATATTTCTCTAGAAAGATGAAAGAGAATATAAGCAGAATTCTCAGCTCAAGTAGTTTAGCTTGAAAAAAACGGTGAATATATCTATCAACCTTTCTTGTAATGTGATCCAGCAGATTGTAATAGGTCAACCCTATCCATCAAAGACAATTTGTTACTCAACTGCCCAAACATTCAACACACTGCTTTTTAACAATCTAGGAGCAGTATTGAAAGTGCATTAGGGAGCCACTTCAGAGAAAAATACATTAACCATAAAGCTTGAGCTTAGGAAGCATATCAAGGTACCATTTAACGGAACATGCTATTTGATGCTGGCTAATTAACATTACAAGATTTTCATTTGCATTTCAACATTACATGGTCATGAGTGATATCAATAAGCCTTATCAAATGCAAAATAAAAGGAAAGGGAATTTAAGGAAAGAAACAATATTAATCTTATGGATTCTTTTAATAAAGAAGGAAATGTCTAGAAGAAAACTGAAAAGGAGTTTTCCTTTTCCTACTTCAAATATATAAATTTTATGATCTCTAGATTACAACACTCTATACTGTTTGTATATCTTCGGTCTTAATAAGAAGCAAATTCAATTGTTAACAAGTAAAGAAGAAGAAATTATTGTTTCTTCTCTGCTACTATGACATTCAACAGATATGGATGCAAATTAGTAATAAGAAACATGAAAACTCACATAGCAAGGCTGTCAAGTGAAGAAACTCTGACACCTAAACGTACTTGCTTGTATAGAGAATCACCACCCTTTAAGTTCCATGAGGTCATCCATAAAGGTAGAACGTGCTCCATGGAAGAGACGTGCTTTGGAGAGAGAACTGAAACCAATGCATGAAACCTCCAGATAAGTGAACTAATGTTTTTTTGGGATAAGTAACTAATGTAATTAGACATTAACCACAAGATTCACATACTTTTTTTCTGCATGCATACTCAAAGACTCATGTTTGCAACATTCAGCACACAGAGGAACTCTAATGGTTAATGATTCTATTGCAAAAAGTAAAAGCAACAGAAAATTTGAGTCATTTTAGACTCACAACATCATGAGATATTCCTACTCAGATGATATTCTAGGGCATGGATACAGACAGACAGTTATCCCTTCTGATGACTATGATAAAATTAAGATGATCTACTAACCTTGACCTGTCTTGACGAAATGTGATAAAACAATGGAGCATCTTTCACAGTTCAGAGTATTCAGCGAAAGACAACAGACAGCCTTGTAGTTTGCTGCCAGATGCATGGAGTTAGTATGGCTTGCATTTTAGAAAGCTTCAGCTTTGCATTTTATAACTCACAGAAACAGGAAATTCAAAGCAAAGCATAACTAACCATACATATGGAACATAGTAAGAGACAAAAAGGATATCCAAATGGCAAATGAGTGGCCAATTGTTAGGCGTGCAAGAAGCATTCCTAAAGCCATCCCAATCATCGTAGCTAGAGTTTCTTGGCTTCCTTCCTATCAGAACAGGAAAAACGGATGCCAAGTCTGAGTAAAGGATTTCAGTACTTTGACACCTTACTATCTTTCTGAAATGAGTGCCGCCGTAAGATCTATGACAATACCTTTGCAGCTATATCTGCTGCATTGTTTTCAAGGGCAAAGTGCTGCGTCAAAGCTGCTCTAGTGGCTCCACTGGCAACACCAGCTAAATGGAAAGAAAATAGAGGAGATTTAGAGAACGAGTTCCATCAGTGCAACATATTTGGCCTCATTAACCAGAAAATTCATCTTCTAGTAAAAGATTTAAAGCTTAAAGGCTAGCCACCAAGGTTAAAAACATGCTTCAAACTTTTTATAATTGTTGCCATAAAATAACCAGTATCTAAAATGAGATGAATTTCATGAAAACCTAGAGATCATAAAGCTACTGCAATTGAAATCTCATAATATTCTAAGTCAGAAGGACAAACAACGAAAGCAGTCAAGAAGAAAGTGAAGATTATAACTCCAGAGGAAATAAGTATCTATTACTGTATGCATCAAGTAATCCAAACTTCGAAAATATTTAACAGATAGAACAGTTATGAAGTGTAAGGTCAAACTATTTACAATCTTCGGCTGCAAAATTGAAGACCAATAGACCATATAAATATACAATATATGTGCAAGAGATCAGGATAGGGCGTTAAGCATTTTTCATTTGCAAAGCCGTGACTGAAATGCAGAGTTTGATGCTTGACCTATCAGCTGCATTATGCAAGCTCTATTGTAGCACTATTTGGAAGCTAGAAGTCATCAATAGGGGACTGGAAGTGACTCCACGAGCAATTATCATTCTAGTTTTTGCTCATAAGGACTCTCCAATCTATATAGATGAGTGTACTGCTCGCAGAATGGGACCCTTGTGCATGGAATTTGTCCTCCTTGTCAATAAGATCAATCTACTTATTCAGCAAGGAAAAGGTGCAATCCTCAGTAATTGACCCGCTCATGAAGGTGAAAAGTTCGTTCATGATGACGAGGACAGGAAATTAATCAGTGGCTGATTCTAATTCCCATTTCTTAGGTGAAAAAAATAGTGCAATTATCTTTTAAATGTCAGAGCTCTTAATCTTAGATAAGACCATAATGAGAAGACTTATTGTTTCTGTAACAAATGCTGATGTGAAATTTTGAATAATTTAGGCACTGTAACAGAAATATTGTCATGAAATAGGAGCTGATGAACCTTTCATGCAATGTTGGATTCACATACTGCAAGAAACTAGTTTTTAGAAAAAGAAAGTTCAATAGCTTTATATCGTTTTTGTACAACTCTTGGAACAAAGGACTAGACTAGTTTTTATGAAAAGAAAGTTTTATACCTTTATGTCTATTTTATGCGACTCTGGGAACAAGGACTAGATGATTGCAGTAAGAGCAACTCTACCATATAGCATATTTTCAAAACTTGTGTTTCATTTAAAATATACACTATGAGATTCACCCATGTAATAAATCAAGACATGACAGATCAAGATAGTAAAAGAAGGCATCTTTACATTGAATTACAAAGCGCATTTAGTACTTTCGGCAGGGTGAAGGATCTGATATATCAGACAATTCATGCTAACAGCCCCAACCCTAAAAAACAAAAGGCATTAGACAAACAGGTCATGCTAGACACAGGCAGACTTTACACTTTCTTTTATTAGAGGATAAGTAAACGATATTGCCATTTCAAATAGCAGATATTCACTTACTGAATGACCTTGATAAACTCCCTAAGCAGACGATGAACACAAAGGCTGATGGAAATAAAGGAGATACAAGATCCATCAACATTCCTGCAAGAAATGCAAATGATTTTATTGTCATTGAGCGTTTCAGGAATGACAACAGAAGCACAAAGTAATGTCATTTGACCTTCTAGAAACTGTTCTCTAATATTAAATAATTTGTTGCTGCATTTCTAAACTTAATAAATCAATTAAAAGTACAAGAATAACCAGTACCCCATTACTTATACTCCCTTTGTCCCAATTTATATGACACTCTTTCTTAATTGAATGTCATAAAATATTTGCACCATCGAACTTCTACACAACTTTTAATTTTCAATAATTCAAATTCACTAAACTGTTCAAATAAAATTTTGATGTGACATCTTTTCTATCGACCAATTTTTTCTACCATTAATTTGCTATTTTTTTTACTGTCACTAGAAACAAATGCACGTCAAAGAACATCTTAAACGCCATGGCCACTGGCCAGTCAAACATCATCATATAGTAATCGGATACACCAAAATAGGAAGTATATTTTCATATAATTTAGATAGAAAGAACAAAAATAACTAGAGTTAACACAACATACAGTTGAAGGAGCATACCGAGATCATTCATGAGATCTGCCACCAAACGCCACATTTTGGCATTGCTGTCTAAATTAGAACCCTGAGAAAGAAAGCAACCACATCGGTCATTTTCAAACAAGTATTTACTATTCAATCAACATTAATAGGACGCTTGGTGTAAGAGGCAAGTCAAAAATACTGTCCAAGGAATGTTCTATTTAGCCCCATAGTATGCTGCAACCACAACTATCTTAGTGGAAAAAAATCATCATTTAAGTTCATTTCCTTCATTTATGGGGAAGGAGCGTTGGTTTGTCATATATTTCATGTAGAGATGGTGAATGAAATGTTAAGAGTGCAAGTCTGATGAGAAATCGTTCATCCTCGAAGAAATGAGATGCTTCTGTAGCTTCAGTTTTTAAAGGAATCAAGACATGCATTATTTGGTACCATAGGATCAATACAATACTGGAAAACTATACCGGAGAGAAAAGAACGAGACCTGGTAACAAGTGAACAAGACACCTCCAAGCATTCCAGTTAAATCTCGCAAGAACCACTGGAACATTTTTAATTTTTTCAAAAACATTGTCATCAAACTAGTATACAATGTAAAGTGCAATGGAAAAAAATAATGTCAGACTCCACCTGAAACGTTGCCCCAATAACAGTAGCCGATTTCTCACCAACACCTATAGCACTTAGAAGAGCCTATATTTGTTTGAGCAGGATAATTAGCCTTTAATATCACAAGTTACTCACATTAATACTGATATTCTCTTACTTGTGTAGAGAGCATCATCCGCACATACGTAGAAAGCCCCTGCAGTAACATAACAATAACATGAAAACAGAAAGATAACACCACGCTCAACTCCAATTGATAAACAGAAAATTAGTTTTATGGGCAACAAGTCTAACCTGCAATGAATCCCACACTTGAAAAGGAAAATAGTCTGGAGTAACACTAGTTGGATACCCCTGTAAATAAATTGATAAAACAAAAAGGAAAATCAGACAGAATAATCGATACAGATGAAACACACTCGACATCTCTTGCTCCTAAGAAAAAGAAACAAACTTCATGACTCCTTTCCATAAAAAATAAATCCTTTTCTTTTTGCTTTTACTCCATTAAACAAATACTATTACATAACTTGTTTATCTAACCTTATGCATCATTTCTCTACAAACATGATAAAAATCAAATCTTTTCGACATTTTCTTACACACACAACCAAATATCTCAGAACTGTTTCAACTTGGTAAACATTTTCCTTAAATCACCAAAAAAATCAAAAAAAAATTTCATATTTTGTTAAAATACCATTCAACTAAACTACTTCCAAAACTGATTTGCCTTTCCTAAACATTCTTACACTCTTAAACAAACAATTAGACGTTAATGAGCTCATAATCATCCCTCATTAGTACTTATGTAACAATGTGTGTGCAGACTTAATGTAAATATTCCCTCTGCTTCAATTTATATGTTTGATTTTAACTTGATACGAAATTTTAGAAAAAAATATACAAAATGTAGTACTATTGTGCTTTTTTTTTAAAGCGGACAAAAAAGGAAATTAAGACGAACGGAGCTACTAGCGAGTATAATTTTTAAAAATTGGAACTGCGGGAATATAATTTTGAGTTTACGTGACCGGAAAACTTGCCTCAGGAACGAAAGCTTGGAGAATTCTTTGAGAGATATGAGTGAATGCGTTACTGGATCTTTGGATAGAGATCGAAGAATGAGAAGTGGAAGTTATGGTGGCCGTCTTCGTGAGTTTTGTCGACGAAGTTCCGTTCCATTCTTCGATCATCATCTCCGGCTCCGGCGCCGGAGAAGTGGAATTCACCTTTTGATCTCCCTCCATTGTGTTCGCCGGCGAGAAGTCAAACTGAAAGTCTTCACTTTTGCTTTCCCACCGACAAAACTAAAACAAATTTATATATTTGTTTATCAAATCAATTTATCAAGGATAAAAGAAAAAAAATAACTTTTTTAAAAATTATATTAAAAAAATTAAATTGAATTAACTAAAAAGAAAATAATTTCATGTAAATTAAAAAAGGTTAAAAATAGAATAAGTTGAAAAATGAAAATATATAATTGACATTTTTACTGTTCCATTTTAAGTTTAATCTTTTTTTATCGAATGTAATAACTCTAGAGAATTTAAAAAAAGAATTGAACGATAAAGATTAATTGTATGAATTTTATTAGTTACGTCACATACTTACTTAAAAATTACACTCAATAAGATTAATTAAGTGTAGAGGTGTGGGGTGTGCACTATTATATATATATATATAGAAGTGTTTAGGTTTAGAATTAGATTAGAGTTAACCATTTTTTATTCTATTTTTTGTTATTGCCTTTCATGATGATTACGTCTATATTTTTTATTTGAACATATTTAATAGAAATAGTTATAAATATTGTATTTTACGTTTTACTTATGATTTATATTAGAAAGTATATTTGAGAGATTCAATATTATTACTTTGATATATTATTAATTATTGACATAATTGAATAACTAAATCTAAAAAAATCGAATCGAATAGAGAAAAATTGACCCAATCCAAAAAAAATTTGGATCAGATTGGATTACACTTTTACAAAACCAAAAGATCTAAACCAAATAATACAAAATCAAAATAAGAAAATCGACTATACACCCCCAATCAAGTGGATTGTTTCATAAAGCTTTAAATACATGCATAAAAGAATTTAAAATAGTTTTGAAAGACTTATAAATATTTATCCAATAATTATGAACTAAAGATTTTTTTAATAAAAATACAACAACTTTCTTTAATAATTTAATTTTTTTTTAAAAAAAAAGTAAACGCTAGAAGGAGGGCTTGAACCTCCGACCTTGTGGTTAACAGCCACACGCTCTAACCAACTGAGCTATTCCAGCTTGTTGTTATCAAAATCGAAATTTCTTTTTATAGAAGCTGATGAGTAAATATTTTTGCGATTGCCTAAACTAAATATAACCGATAAATGTATAATATATATATATATAAATCAAGCCTCATATGTGTATAATCTATGTAAAAATAAATAATTTAAAGTGTGAATCTAGGGGTTCATTCAGCGGAAAATAATACAATTTATCTATGGTTAAAATTATTTTTTATTTATATATGACTACTTCTTCAAATTTTGAAATTGCGTTAAAAACATGTGTATAGGTTTTTAACAAAGGCGACTTTGTACTTAACATAATTCGAAAACGAGACTTATGATTGGGGATGGAGGAGTATTTAGAGTTTTTGGCCAAACTCATCTTTAAACTATAGCTCAAACTCAAACTATATCCTTAAAGTATTATTTTTATCATAAAACATCCTTCAATTATTTTAAAGTACACAAGTTTCATCCTTCTACTTGAATTTATCAAAAAACTTATCGATATATCCCACAAAAAATAACTCGTCCCTTCCTAATTGTTATTCTTAGATATGCCAAGAATATTATCGCAAACTTTTTCGTAATTGAGTTAAGAATTATGCAAAATCTTTTAATTTAACTGTTTTCATTCATTTTTAATATAATTTTAATTAAAAATGTTATTAGTTTAAATATGTTTCTTCTCAATTGAATCTACTAGAAGCGACACTTATTGGAGACTTCCCCTCCTAATAATGTCGAATGAAACTCAAATACGAGACATAATCAATATTTTGATTACTTCGATATATTAGATTGACTGAAAAATCTATTAATTTACTTGGTTAAGAAAAAGATAAATATAATTAATCTCCGACTTCTTTCCTTTACGAAAAAAGGCAAATCATGTACGCTCACACCTTCCAATCATTTTTAGTTTCCATAAGCAAGAGTTTCTGAGATTTTTTTTATTTTTCAAAAACTTCTTGTAGAAAGTACTGAAATTATGCATAATAATTTTTGTTGATAGTCACATTAAGTGCTCATGTTTTCGTAAGATCCATTAGTTTTTTGACAATATCTAAAAAAAGGATGAAAGTTGTTCACTTACAACGTAAATGATGTTTTCGGTTAAAAGTGATACTTTAAGGATGTATTTTAAGTTTGGAATATAGTTAAAAGACATTTTTTACTAAAAATGATACTTTTAAAGATGTAATTTAAGTTTGGAATATAGTTAAAATATAATTTTAACCAAAAAGTCAAAGTATTTATTACCTGATCACAAACTATAGTTTGAATTAAAAGTTCTACTATTTAGTTCTATCACTGTGCAAACTTTGAAAACTTGGCTGAATACAGTATTCACTTGCTGGAACCCTTGTTTGCTCTTCTTTTAAGGAGATTTGAAAATATTACTCCACCAAAAAGAGCATACCCCACTTAGTCTGTTTATAATTTTTCTTTTTTTAGCAATTCTTTAATTTTAATTGTCCACGTGACATTCTACGATCACAAAATTAAAGAATATTTTAATATTTTTCTGTCCTAATTTATGTGATACTTTTCGGATTTCGAGATTCAAACAAATCTATTTTTTCATATCTTGAATTATTCATTATTGTGACTTATAGTACTTTTTACGAAATTTATAAATCTATAGATTTCGATCAAAAAAATTGAAAATTCCATGCATAATTACTGTTCAAACATAAACGTTTGAACTCTCAGAAAATGAAAAATGTCACATAAATTGACACAGAATCAGTATGTTCATTGTATCTTTTAGTTTAAGATCATAATGTTCTAGTATTTTCTTTCTTTAGCTCCATATCAAATTCAAAATAAGTGAGGTTTGTCTGTCACACTTAAAGAAGAGGCTCACTTTAATTTCCACATTCATCAGTATCTCAAGATCACTCTCTTTTCATACTTTTCATCATGTCATGTTTTAACAAAATCTTACTATTTTTTCTTTCATTTCTTCTAATTCATCCACTTGAATCTGTTCCAAGTATCATCCCACTAAATGGTTCATGTACTGATAAATGTGGCAACATTGTCCTAAAATATCCCTTTGGTTCTGGTTTTGGTTGTGGACATCCAGCATTTTCAAGATTCATAAAATGCACTACTTCTGGTGTTCTTCAATTTTCCACTACCTCTGGCATTTACACTATCTCCTCACTAGACTACTCAACAAACACATTTGTTTTAACTGACCCCTTTATGTCAACATGTTCCTCAATGCAGAATTCAGGCAGTTTTACATTGGATCATGATGATTCAAGTTTAACTCCCTTTAGTATTATGAAACAAAACATGTTTGTTCTACTAGGATGTTCAACAACATCTGCTGTGTTTGATCCAAAACAAGACTTGTGTGATGGCGGTTCGGGTTCAAATGTATGCAGGGGAATGTATTCTTGTAAAGGGGTGACTGGGATTGGATTAGAACCAAATGATCCTATTTCAACATGTTGTGTTTATGATCCACCAGTTCCTGTTGGTTCAGGTTATGGTTTGAACTTGCCTAGGCTTCAGTGTTCTTCGTATTCATCGATATATGGATTTGGAGGTGATGAAGGAGATCCTATGAAATGGGAGTTTGGGATTTCTTTGCAGTATAATAATTCATATTATGTTGATGAGTCTTGCAAGAACTGTGAGGATAGTGGTGGATTTTGTGGTTTTTCTGGTGCAGATGAGTCTTTTGCTTGCATTTGTAGGAATGGTGTTAACTCTACTATTAATTGCTATGGAAGAGGTTTGTTGAAATGTTTGCGATTATCGTATTGTTTTGTTGTAGTTTATGGTCCGGCACTATTTACGTTATCTTTGTATTATATGTTGTTTCTTGTACTTCTGTTACTTTTCGTTGGAATGTTTTACCTTGAGTCGAGAGTCTATCGGAAATGGTGAACTAATAATGTGTGTGTGATCAGGATATGCTTTGAGTGGGACATGGAGACACAAGATTCAAACTGGAATGAGTATTGGAGGTAAAGGCAATGCCTTTTTCTAAGTTTTCTCTGTCCAAAGTTTTTACTTTTTTGAACCAAAAAGTCTTCTTTAGTTGAATTTTTTTGCTAACTGTATTGTGCTTTTACATTACTGTTTCTGTCCTAACAAGACAAAAAGACTATCAACATGATTTGTCATGTCTATACTTTTTGTCCCTCTACTTCCAATCTAACGGTAAGGTCTGCGTACATTCTAGCATAAGATGCGTCTGAGTTTTATTTATTTAAGAGAGAATCGAGAGTCAATTGAAAGGCTTCCCCTCCTAGTGTTGTTACAGTGCTGGTGCATTGTAATTTCAGAAGACTTACTGTCGACCCTAACTTATTTGGGACTGAAACGTGGTTATTGTTGTGAACTGTTTCTTATTCTTTACTGTTTTTTTTCCCTTAGGAATCATTTTCTTTTGGATGATGATGCTTTTCATCTGAGATGCAGAAGAGGACTATGAAGTGAAGTGCAAACAGCTCATATACTCTTTGAGATTCATGTCAACCAAGATTAGATCAATAATTATAAGCCAAGAAGTTTAGCTCTGAAATTAAATTATTGTTGCTTCTCAATATCAATTACATGATTACAGTGTAAACATTAAGAATATTTTGTGTTTACTTGTACAAGTTCAAGTTTTGCTGCATTTTTTCTTCTTGACCAACTAACACACTGATTTGAAACTCGATGGATGATAAGCCCGCCTCTCTACCCTTCACTATCTAATTATATCAGCCTTTTGTCCATGATAATGACAAGATTCAAACTAATGACAAGCACCAAAACCACACATCACAGTACATACACTGCATTTTTACCACTGAACAAAAGCCCTGGAGCAGTTTTGCCACATTTTGTTGTGTACTAGTCAATTGCTCAAACAAGATTTAGTAATCAAACACAAATGAGATTAATCAGAAGGGGAAAGCAAAACTGCAAGATTTAGCAATTTTTCTTAATGGACTTTCAAATATATTGAACCAGAGGAAATTTCTGCAAGACAATTTGAACGATAAACTAGCCTCCAGAGCCGTACAAAAAAACTACAGTGCTAAGAAATGGAAAAAAACAAGATTCTACTTGACCCTTTGATGGAACTGTCAACACTAAACCATCAATTCACGACACGAAAACAAATTTAAAGACCCTTCTCAAGCATTGCCCTAACCCTCATTGGAAGCCCATACAGACGAATGAATCCTGCAGCATCGGCTTGATTGTAGATATCCCCACTCTCGAATGATGAGATATCTTGTCTGTACAAACTGTGAGGACTTTGACGACCTGTCACTGAAACTGATCCTTTGTATAGTTTGAGAGTAACTGAACCTGTTGTAGTTTTGGTAATATTCTCCATGAAAGCATCCATTGACTCGCGAAGTGGATCAAACCACCTGCCAGCATAAACTAATTCTGCATATTTGAGGGCGAGAGAATCCTTGACTTGGATTGTTTCACGATCAAGTGTAAGAGACTCAAGTTCTTGCACAGCTGAGAAAAGGATAGTTCCCCCAGGGGTTTCATATACTCCACGGCTCTTCATTCCAACAAGCCTATTTTCAACCATGTCTATTCGTCCAATTCCATGTCTTCCGCCAATTTCATTTAGCTCAGAAAGAAGAGTTGCAGGAGAGAGCTCCTTTCCATTTACTGAAACAGGAATACCAGCAACTATCCCAATGTTCACATACCTGCACAGTTAGAAGCAGCTTTGAAAGTGAGAAAGAAATGCATTAGATCTTTTTACTACAATAAATAAGAAAATCAAAATAGAAGATTCTCACTCAGGTTGATCAGGTGCATCTTGGGGATCAACTGACATCATATACATATCCTTCATTGGCTCATTTGCAGGGTCCTCAAGAATATCTCCCTTCAAATACCATTTTCAAATGAGTTTTACAGGTATAATCAGTTATTCACATGGCCATACTTCAATATTTTCTTCAAATTTACCTGCATAGGGTCGATGGGCGATCAGGAAGGCCCATGACCTAGGTTGGTGGGCTCCATTGCACTTTGGAAGTGCCCGTCTAAATTTTGGCCCAGTGGCAGAGCCTACGTCATAACATTTTCTTAATTTTTGATGTTTTAGTTTCTTATTCGTAGTTTACTAAAATTTATTAAGAGCGGAGATTCATCTTCTATGTGATTCATTTACCGACTATGATAATCCTATACAAATCTCAATTAAGACTGGTACCTCATATCACTCTATTTTACACATTATATATACTAATTGTCCTACGAAAGATGAGCTTGTGCATTTCATCAAAATTCCTAGCAAAAAGAAAGAAGTTGCAGCAAAATTGAAGAAAAAGCATGAAGCTGAAGTTGAGAAAAAAAATTTGACATTTTGACAAGAACAAATAAGAGATGAAAACAGTTCCAACTTCTAACAAAGTCAGTGGATATAGAACACATCAGCATACTAGATGAATATCACAAGCTACACAAGATCAACACAAACTATAATTACCTCGTGACTAAGATGCCACAAGTTTCTGTCTCTGCTATAGATAGATTTCTTTGTCACCGGAACTGGTACATTGTGCTTCTTAGCATATTCAATAGCATCCTCTCTTCCTGTAATTTCCCATTCCCTCCAAGGGGCAACAACACTGAGTTCAGGATTCAGAGCAAAGAATGTCAGCTCAAAACGGACCTGTAGTGGTAAAGAAGCATAGTTGAATAAGATGAGTTCATTAAGCAGTCCCCTGGGCTCAGACAAAATAGAATTAAGATGATGCTGCATAGTGATGATCCGCTAAATTGACATAGTAATGTTAAAAGATCCAGGATAATACCTGATCATTTCCCTTCCCTGTGCATCCATGAGAAACAGCATCAGCTCCAACCTCTCTGGCAACATCAACCATTGCCTGCATTTTATCAGGCTAAATTTCAGAGTCCAACCCAAATTCAGGCAATGAAAGCACTGATGCTAAAATGTGGATGTTCACTTAATCAATTGTTATATCAGCTTCATAACTGGACTGTTAGTAAGACAGTTTAGCGGATAATATATGACCATGAAAAGTTTGGCCCCCTGATCGCACAGTGAAGATGTCCATGCTAGTACTTTACTAGCAGTTTCATCTTTCTGAAATGTCAACGCTTGATGTACAAAACACATTTAATATAGGGAAAGAAAAGAAACTAGTAGCAGACACCTAGGATATGTACAAAACACATCATGGGTGCTGTATATGTCTCCCAGGCTATGTTGCTAGGATCCTATAAAAATTTTGTTGAACCAGTGTAGCTCAATTTTGGAGGAGCCAGCAAAAAGCCCCTACTTTCTATAACATTCCCCCAAAAGGTAATGTTTCCTCTCATACAGTCAGGTTGCATTTTGAGAGGCAAACCTGAATCCAATCAGAGAAATTCATCTAGGGTACTGCATACGTCTCCCAAGCAAACAACAGCCAGAGAGACAGCAAGATGCCCCATAAGTGACTCAGAGACAGACATATTACTTTTTCCAAAACAATGCCTATTTTCCAGAATCTTGATTCTCTTTAATGCATGCACAAATATGGTGCATATGACACCTTCATTAACTGACTAGGTTTGTTAATTGCCTACCTACACCCAGTGAAGCACCAAATCTTGGGATTTCTCCAAAATCCACCATATTTAATATCCTTGAGAAGTTGCTCAAGACGTGTAATAACAAGCTTAGTCCAATTATTGGAATGATTACCTAGAATCCTAGGAGAAGTTCAATCTGTCTCAAGAATCATCGATCAAGACCTATACATCATTCTCTCACAAGTTCAATTTTCACGGAAAGAGCAGTTGGGCCTGTGATTTTGTCTGATTGACTGTTTGATTGTGACGCCTTTTTCCTTCTTCTCCTTTTACATTCTTTTGTTTTAAGCTTGTGTTTTAGGAAAAATTACGACTTAAAAATGAACTATGCAGAAGAAAGTCCCCGTCAGGAGACAAAACTTGGGTACTATACAAACTAATTATACATAATTCAAATATATAGGAACTTAATTGCATAACCTGCTTAATAAGAGCAAAATTGTCCACTATCCTTGGTTGGGTGCCAAAAAATGCATACTGACCAGAGCCAAAAATGGTATTAAGACTAAACTTGTATTTAACCTCTATTTGGTTGGCAAACAAACATGAACTTCTCCAACAGAAACTCTTTACTGTCTTTTCCTAAGAAGGTTTGGGGTTGTTCATGCAAGGGGACATGACCAAAAAAGATTCAATTTCTTATTTAAGATTTGCAGTTCACCTTAGCAATAACCGGGCGGGCCATTGATGTCCCAAGCAAGTATTTCCTTTCATAGATAGCACCAGCTCGCAGACAAGGAAATATGTAATCTTTCACAAATTCTTCTTGCAAATCCTTCACCACTAATTGACAAGCCCCACTAGCCTTGGCCTTTGCTTCCAAGCCTTCCAATTCCTTAATCCCCTGTGAAAGTAATAATTCATCTCAGATATGAGTTCCTACGAAAAGAAACTTATTTGTTTGACTGTTAAATTTTATGCACTATAATTCCATATTTTTTTGCTGAACAAGAACATAAGAACCAATAAGTGACTAGAAAGAAAAACATACTTGACCAACATCTGCAGTGAAACAGACAACTTCACAGCCATAGTTCTCCCTGCAAAATGAAAAAGATCACTAAGAGATAGACGAAGGAATGAAAACATGGCATACATACCATGCAACATAATCGTTCACTTATTCTGGAAACTTATTTTCTCATTTTGGTTATCATGGATTTTTATATTCAACTTTCTGGATTACTTGGATACCTTCCCAATAACCTATAAAAATTATCTTCTTTTGAATAGAAAAAAATAAGGTCAAATATAGTAATTATCTGTAAACTGAAGCTATTTTCATTCCCTTAAGTCCTTTTCCATACACAAAAAGTATAGCGTTCTTATATTTTGACAGTCTTTTCTCTTTCTACATGTAGTTTGGAATCACATATATGTTGCAAACTGAACAAGGTTACAGAGTTTCCATCTTGTAAGACTGACATACAAGAGAAATTTCTAGCAACTTCTCCAGAACAAACACATAATGCTGAAAGTGGTAATGAACATTTGAGGCCAATCCACCATATATTTCGGGAGTTACAGTTAACACATGACACAACAGAAGTAACATATCATAGGTCAAAAATACTGTAAAAGAAAATTCAATAGAACAGAAAGGAGCTACCTTAGCCAAGGTACAATAACTGAAGTGTCCAAGCCACCACTATAAGCAAGAACCACTTTGTTCAATTTTTTGCGAAGAGGTTTTTCCAAAATAACAGTGGAGCTTGTTGTTGCTTTGTCATTGCCGAAGACTGCCTGGATAGCTGCAATATTCAGGTATTTTTTCATCATTACCCTATACACTGAAAATCGGCGACTAAAATTGTCAAAGCCAACCAGGTAGGTACTTTGATGGCACCCCTAATGGGTTGCACAATGAAGTTCCTTAGGGTGAACATATAAATCTCATGGTCAAGTTCGACAGTCATTTTCTGCAGTATCTGAAGAAAAAGATCAACTTTCTACACCATTCAAAACTATCTAGCATTATTACAAACTGAAAACATGTAGTTGGACATGCCTTGAGCATTTTTAAAAAGAAAAGGGTATAACAACATAGTGGCCTCGATTTTTGCATAATGTAAAATGTTTTCCAATAAAACAATTTTCCTTGATTTTCCAATATTTGGTTGCTGAAGCTGTGGAAAATATTTTCTTTAAGAGGAAACCAAGGAAAGTCATTTTCCACTCAAATCCAGTTCCTACTAAAATGTTACATGTCCACATTTCTCTACCCTGCTTATGATCAACGAACAATATTCCCAACCCCCAACCCTGCCCCCAGCCTCCACCACAATCACATTCCTCCAACTTCATATCCAACCAAACATCAAAAAGATGAGAAAAATATTTCTCATGGAAAACATTTCCACAATGCTAATTTGGTACTTTATATGGTCTCCTTATATTCTACTAGATATAGAGACATCAAATGCTAATATAGCTGTATACAGAGACATTTGAATGCTAATAAAGACCATTGGTCAATGTGTTGGAACAAAAATCACTAAATCATGATTCAAGCTGGGAAAAGATGTGTGCTTGGAAGTCAATATGATAAGTCATATGGAACAAGAAACATTTTCAACTTCACAAGAACATGAATGAAGACAAAATGTATTCCCTTTGAAGATAAGATTGTTCACAAAGAGTACTGCATCAGAATAGCAGTAATTTAAGGTCCACTACAACAAATCATTTAGCCACATCAGAAACTGATAAAGCATTAGAATTAATATGATAATCTGACCTTAAACCTTAAGTCACCAGTCACCACCAACCATTTAACAAAAATATATTCAACAAGATAGAACCAAAACAAGAAAATGAATCAAGCTCGCACCTAAATGGACGTGTTTCAAACCTATATAATCTATCCAAAAAACAAATAACAACAACAACTAATCCAATGTGATCCCACAAGTGGGGTCTTGGGAGGGTCGGGTGTAGACCTTATCACTACCCGCAAGAGGTTATTTCCAATAACAACTCAGCTCAAAAAAAGATATTTTCAGAAGCAGGTTGGACAAAAACGAAATAAAAAGCTAGTAGAAACTACCATGAGTGGCACAAGGGGAAGCAAAGCTAGAACTGCTATGAGCAATTGCAACACCATTAAATTCACTGGCTTTTACACCAAGCTGCAATAAAACAACAGCATAAAACGCAAAGAAACAAACCCCATCAGTATAAATTTCAAGTAATAAACAATGAAACATATAAAATAAATTAAAGGGTACATATCAAGAACCTCTTGCAAAGAACCCAACTTTTTTGAACACCAAAACTTATCTTGAATCCTATGTGAACCTGCATTTGCAAAAGGGTCATCAAAAATAGCTCAAAAAATCAATCTTTACAAGATTAAAACCATTTCTGACAACACAAACACCCAAAAAAGTGAAAAATTTATACTTTTTACAGAGCCCCTGAATAGAAGATTGACAGAAGAACATGAAGAAATCGCTTGAACTTGAGCCATCTAGTAAGATTAGTTTACAGAAAATTGATAATTTTTCAAGAAAAGTTGATTTTACAAATGGAGGCAGAACAAGAAAGTGGAAGCGAAGAAAATGAAAGAAAAACAGCCAATAAGCAAAGAGTAGGTTTCATTTAGGGGTGTTATACTTTGGAAATAAAAAAAAAACAAAATTAAAAAAAATTAAAAATTAAAATTTATTTACAATAAAACAAAAAAAGAATATACATGAAGCAACTTTTCTAACTTCTTCTCTATTTTTTTTTTTTTTGAATAATAAGACATAAAAACACCTAAATTGTGATAAAGTTATCACTTACACCTAAACTATGCAAGGGTTGTATTGTTTTTAACTTAATTTTGTTATATTATTTATAAATTTTATTGATATTATTCGGATAAAAAAAGTTATTTCGTACAATTTCAAGTTCTAAATTAATTTGGTACAACTTTTTCTATTGTTTAGGTGCAGTTCTTTATCAAACTTTGATATTGTATTACTGTAATTATATATATATGTGTGTGTTAAACACAAAATTTGACATAATATGTAGAAAATGATTTATGACATTTTTCTATTAAGATATAAAATAATTGTTTAAGCGCAATTGGTTAATTAGGTCTAATATAGGTTGGGAAGAGTAGGTATAGTTTGTCAAATTTGGTGCATATATAGAGAGATTAATTTCAATAAGTACTACAAATTTTAATATTTGTTCATCAATTTATTTTTTAAAAATTAATTATATATATGGTGTAATAATATATAAGTCAGACTCGTTTTTCATAAGAGTTAAGCTAAACACATATATTTTTTATTTTTTATAATCGTTTATTTAAATATATAATATTTACTCAATTAATTAATGTTATTGGGAACTTGTATAATTCACGTGCTTTGGTTGTACGATTTAATAGAATAGTTTTATTGTTATACTAGTTTCAGCACACGTGCGTTGCACGTGTATCCTATGTTAATTTTTTTTTTATATTTCATTATAACAATTAGAATTTTACATGTACATGCATGTAACGAATAACAAAATCCAACAATTACAAATAAAATTATAAAATTATGACAAAAAAAATCAGGTGAGGATTCTTATTTTAATGTATAAAATTTATCAACAAACTGTAAATTTAGAACTTTAGATAGTAACAAAAGATTAACTTTAGCCTAAATAAAAATACAATTAAAACAATCAAAAATTTATGGAAAATCAAATTAAAGAAGTTTAATCACAATAACATCAAACGATGTATAAAATTTATCAACAACTGTAAATTTAGAACTTTAGATAGTAATTAGCCAATTTGCATTATATATAGTAACAAAAGATTAACTTTAGCCTAAATAAAAATACAATTAAAACAATAAGAAATTTATGGAAAATCAAATTAAAGAAGTTTATAGAGAGAAAACACATACAAAATAAACAAAGAAAAAAACATGCGACAACATACACATTCTTTTGAAGACTTTAATCATATAACAATGCAAATCTTTAGTGGGCATCTGGGCATTGATTATGGTCTTTATATATTGATTTAACTCAATGATCTCATAATAACCAATATTTTTAATATTTAGTGTGGCATGTAGAATGATTACTATTTATAAATAAATATTTTATAATATTTTAATTTAACACAGAATAAAATGATAATCTAATTTTATACTTTATTATTTAAATATTTTTTTACCCTTCAACCAAAAACAACCTTCATAGGGAAAAAAATAGACAAATACAATGAAAACTTATCAAACAGTGTAATATAACACCAAAAGATTGAAGAGAAGACACCATATCAGAAAGAAAATTTATGCATTAGGATTGTATCATATATAGCCAAAAAGAACATATACAATGAAATTAATTTTATACAGTGACTATTAATCAAAGAAATATAATTTTTTTTATGAACAACATATCTCAAAATTGTAGTCCACCTTACTTTTTTTGTTCTATTAATATATCAACATATTATCTAAATATAACAAAAAATCATTTAATATAGAAGGAAGAATCATAATTAACAAAATTAAAACGGGAAGAACAAGGAAAAAATTGTAATCTATCGTGACTTACTCTTTCAATAGATTTATTGTAAGTTCATCTAAATGTTAGCATAGCATTTTCAAATGTATTAGAACCATACTGTGCCATCATATAGTTTCTTGCAATAGAGAAGACCAAGAAAATTTTTGAAAAAAGGGTTAGAATATGAATTCTTGTGCTTTTGAGTGTTCTTGATTTCTGTTGTTATTTTCTTTCTCTATGTCTTAAATATCTATACATTTCAATAATATGTGGAAGATGAAAATAATTTAAGTTAATTAAAAAGAGTGAAGTAACATATGAAAGTTCAAAAGAGTGATCTTTTCATTTATAATATTCATTGTAATTAATTAAGTTAAGTAGTGCCTTCAAAATTTAAAACTGAAAAAACCTTTCAACTTCAGTAATTAAGTGATGCATGAATAAATAGGAGTAATGGAAAGACTTTAGGAATCTTATCATTGTTTTTCTAATTAAAAGTCATTGACTGAATAAATTTAAACTTTCTTCCTAACTTTAAATACTTATGAAAATTAAATAGATATATATATATATCATTGTGTAATTAAAATATTTATATTTAATTAAATAATAAATTAAATCTTAATTTAGTAAAAGGGAAAAATGTTATATATAAATATATAAGTTTTAATTTATTAGAGGAGCAAAATGGTAATTCAACTTTTAAGTTTTGAGCTTCATGCTTATAATAATATATGATGCTAATACTCATGATTTCAATAGTCATACAAAAGAATGGTGTTTTTGGATCAATCCAAAGCCCAAAAAAAGTTTTTAAAAGGAAAACTTTCACATATAGCCACTTAAAAATAGTTTAATTATTCGCTATAGCTATAATTTGATAATTACGATTTATAGCTACATGTTATATGGAAGAGAGAGGCGAGTGACACTGGGAGAGGGAAAAGAGGCGAGATAGTGGGAAAAGAGTGGGAGAAAGTGAATTGTATATGTATATTTGGCAAGATAATTGTATATTATACATATGTATTTGTATATATGGCAAGAGAGATTGGGAGAGGAAGGAGAGAGGAGAGAGAGACTCGGAGAGAGAGAGAGGAGAGAAGCGAGTGAGATTGATAGAGGGAGGAGATAGGTGAGCGAGAGAGGGCAGACAGTGAGATAGAGGTGAATTGTATATGTATATAATTGTATATTATACACATGCATTTGTATATATGGCAAGAGAGATCGGGAGATAAAGGAGAGAAGCGAGCGAGATTGGGAGAGGGAGGAGAGAAGCGAGCGAGAGAGGGCAAAGAGTGGGAGAGAGATGAATTGTATATGTACATAGGTTAAACAATTGTATCTTATACATATGTATTTGTATATTCTGACGAATTATACATATACAAATATGACTAATTATAAAAAGTCGAAGTCAACCCACGTAATTAATGTATAATATTAGTTGCGAGTGATAATTATAACAACTATAGCTATAATAAGTAATTAAATATATAAATTTTTCTTAATCGCGTAATTTTCCCTACTTAAAAAGTTAAAATGTTTGTGAGAGGCTCACAAGGTACTACTTCTGCGCTACTTAAAATTCACCTTCCACCATTAAATAGACTAGAGCATTCCTTAAAACAATAAGAGTTTTTTTTTAAAAAAATTGAAATTAAATATATTTGTGAAAAGTAAAATTATTTTTTGGAGAGGGGGGCCTGGCCGGTGGTGGATGCGTGGGGGTTAGGGATCGGGTAAAAAAATAATAATTTAAAATTGATTTTTTTTTAAATTATTGTTTTTCTCAAAAAAAAAAAAATTAAAATTGGAGGAGAGTTTCGAAAAATATCTTCTTTATGTTTTGAGAAAAATGAATTGATTTGAAAAATATTTTTCAAAACTTTTGTCCTAACAAAGTGTAATGATTTTCTCACCTATATAAACCTTTTTTTGTCCCTTGATTGTTTTCTCTAAAAATTAGTCTTTAGCTTACTATATTTTATATTTTTATCTCCAAGTTGACATTGCTTTTTGAATTTTTATATTAAAAGTGTACGTAAAGATAACTTCATCTAGAAACACAATAATATTAATATCTACACATGTGTACTAAACATAGTCTATTTTATTTTTACGACTTCTAACTATATACATATTTCAATTTGTAATAGATTGTTTGGTTTGAACACGAGTATGCTGAAATTAGTTATATTAAAATTAATTATTATAATATTATATTTTGATTTATTTTATTAAAATAATACATATTATTGAATTTATAAAAAATTGTTTGTTAATAAATTTCAGAGATATTTATTATATTAAGATCTTATTACCTCTTTAGATTTATTTTATAAATAACTTTTTATTTCTTTACTACTTACGTGACACTATCTTCTGAGGCTAACGTGTGTTGATAATTTTTTCAATAATAATACTATGTAGGTCGAAAAAGAGTAAAAATTATTTATAAAATAAATTGGGGATAATTGGACATTAATAAAATATAAATATGTCTTTAAAATTTCGGACATATATTAGAAGTACTTATAAATTTTTTCTAAAAATATCATTCACTTTATGTCGTAAAAAAATTCTTTTATTAATTATGATATAACTTATTTAAAAAAGTATTGATATTTCTTTAAAAAGAAGCTATAATTATATTTTGTTTAGATGATTGTTATATTGTATTATACGATGTTATTATTATAAATAAATATTCTGATATTAGAGTTTAAGTTTACTTAGGTATGAAATTCTCTCATGTTGCAATTAGTTGAACTTCATCTTTTGCGATCAGCCGAATCATCAATCAGTTTCTATTTATGTATATTTTCATAGAAGTCAACAGTTTATGCTGAAAATCCGGTCGATTGGTCGAATCTTGAGAAAGATTCGAAGAATTTATCCGACCCTTTTTCCCATTTGATTCATCATCAATTCTTATTTAAACTTCAGTTCAAAGCTCTAATTTTTTGACCCATTTCAGTTTCAGGTCAGTTAGTATACATTTCTTCAAGTTGATTGGAGTAATTTTTTTGGTTTAATGCAGAAGGGTTTGTTTGTTTTTGGGTTAAAGTTTCAATTTTGATGACAATTACATTGGGTTTTGTGCTATCCCTTTTTCTGTTACACTGTTTTGTCAGTTTATGAACTTCCATTGATCTACTAGTTGTTCTATTGGGTGTTCATATTTGTTAATCTACCCTGAAGCTGGTCGTTTGTTGATTACCTTGTGTTTTTGCTTGTTTTATCGTCTGTTTTAGGTTTTTGATTGGTGCTGTTAATCTTCTTGCAACCCAGAAGCTGCTAGCTGTTTTTTGTTTCAATTTGTTCTCACGTCTACATTGTGTTTGTGCCTATTTCTCTATGATTCATTTTTCTCAAGGTTATATCTTTTGATTGTGTTCTAATGTGTGTTGTTTGGTGTGGGGTGCGAAAAAGATTTGATTTTTTTACTAATATGGTCTTGAGTAGGCTAGTTATAAAGCTTCAAATGATGGCATTGATAAGAGGTGTTTCTGAAAATTGCCTTTCATCAGTTTTTCTGAATAAAAGGAGTGCTATTTAGCTCTTAGTTTTAGTATATTGGTAGACTTGGGCGATTTCTATCTCTACGCATGTGGGATTACACCGGGTATTTGTTGGTGGTAGGCTTGGAAAGTAGGTGACTGTATATTTGTTAGATCACCTGGAGATGTGTTTCACTTTTTCCTTCTTAAGTTCTTGGAGTGAATCACTATCGCATATTAAATGCAAAGAATTTTATTTTTTTTGGTATGAGACATGCTCTTTGTTGAGTTTTTGAAGAAATGTCTAATCTTTGTGTCTTGTATCTTATTTTCTTAATTCTCATGTCTCTTCGTTGGTGAATGATGCAGCCATAAGGTGGATGCAATGAAAACATTCGTTATGTTGTTGCCCATTTTATGGGTTCTAGTTGCTCTTCAAGGGGTAACATCTCATGAAGATCATCCTCTAGCAAGGATTGCTGTTCATAATGCTATTGCTGCTTTGGATACTCGTGCTTATATCAAAGCATCTCCGTCTGTCCTTGGGTCAAACGTAAGTTTCATTATCTTGGAGCTTTACCCCAATACTTAGTTAAGCTAGTTATGCTTCTGCTACCTTGTGTTAACTTTCCTGATTAACGGATGTGATAGCCAATCTTTTGAACTGATAATTAAGGATTTCAGGTTCTAATTCCTTATATTCTCGCTATGTTCTAGGGCCTAAACCAAGAATGGATAACTCTGGAGTATGGCACAGGCAACCCGTCAAATGATGATTGGGTTGGAGTGTTTTCTCCTGCCAATTTCAGGTGAACTGCACTTGGTTATAACTGTCAATATCTTAACTATTTGAAAGTTTAACATGTGAGAAATGATTTTGTTTTGCTGATTTTAGTTGCCTAAATTTTCATTACTTCTAATTATGCTAATATGTTGGACGTTTACAAAATATTTCAGTGCAGCTACGTGTGACTCTGAAAACAACATGGTGACTCCACCACTTTTGTGTACAGCTCCTATAAAGGTCCGTCCCATTTATTGATTTATAGTGCAACCTTTTAGAAGCTCTTTATCTGGAGATTGACTCGTGTCTCTTTCTTCTTTTGCAGTACCAATTTGCAAATCGATCCAATCCCAACTACAAAAGGACAGGAAAAGGATCGCTTAAGCTTCAATTGATCAACCAGAGATCAGACTTCTCCTTCGCTTTGTTTTCTGGTGGATTACGGAATGTATGTTAACACTTACCCTTGTCCAGTTTACCTCTATAGAGTTTGCATATTTTACATGAAGCAAAAGTTAGAGACCAAATTCTAAAATCTGTGGTGCAAATCTCTTTCTTAAAGTATTTCTCAAAAAAATCACTTTTTTCAAGAAGATATTTGACTTGTTTTGAATTCGTTAAAAATCTTTGATTTCTTTTCTACTGATTAGTTATATTTTTTTGATTTGTCTTCCTTCTAATCCCACTCTACAAAGACACTTTCTACAGTCTGATGTTCCCCTTATAACATGAATTTGTTTTATCATGCCACATGAATAAGCTCTTGTAGGTGATGGGTCAAATTCATACATATATGGGTCTGATTAAAGGCTAAAGTTTCTTATCCAGGATCTATGTCATCTTATTCTAATGCCATTTCTTTTCCTGTTTAACAGCCAAAGCTGGTTGCAGTGTCAAATACTGTTGCCTTTACAAATCCAAATGCACCATTATACCCGCGGTTAGCACAGGGAAAGACATGGAATGAAGTAAGTTTCTTTCTTCCACTGTTTCTTAATATGCAAAACAAGGTTGAAATTATGTTTCAGGCAGAATAATCAATGTGTTCTGCATCATCACTAATAGTTTGAATAATGACCACTTTGGAAGATCAGATAAAAATGACTGTTTAAACTTGATGCTCAGATGACTGTTACATGGACAAGTGGATATGATATCAATGAAGCAGAGCCCTTTGTGGAGTGGGGCCCACAACGTGGACAACAGACTCGTTCACCGGCAGGGACTTTGACTATCGACCGTAGTAGCTTGTGTGGTGGGTATTTTTTCCCTTCACATTGTGTCCTAAAACTAGCATCTGTTTTCCGTAAATGTAGTATTTGATGTATATCATCTGTTCTCCAATAATGTAACATATGATTGCACATGTTGGATACTTGATTAAATACAATGAGTGTATGATAAACAACTCTGCGTGGAATACGCCTACTTCACTTTGACAAACACTGGATGAATCTCTTTTTATTCTGCATTAACTTAATAAAAGTTTCTTTTAGAAAGAATGGCATTCTGTTCTGCAGGTGCACCAGCAAGAACTGTTGGATGGCGCGATCCTGGATTCATTCACACTAGTTTTCTGAAGGAGTTGTGGCCCAATTTAGTGTAAGTTTACACTCTACCTAGCAGTAGAAGGACAAAAATTAAATCTTGAATGACATGTTTTATTGGGCATCCATTTCTGAAAATGTCAGATAACTTTGAGATTCTTCTTCTTTTCACTATAGTTGGATACAAAAATACATCTACTGAAACCCTGTCTTTTGGATAAGACAGTTGTACATCATGCTAATGCAGGTTGACATTGAAATGTAAATTCAATGCACTTTCTGATTATGCAGATATACCTACAAGCTGGGGCATAAACTGTTTAATGGCACGTATATCTGGAGTCAGATGTACAAATTTAAAGCATCGCCCTATCCTGGCCAGAGCTCTCTTCAGCGAGTGGTTATTTTTGGTGACATGGGAAAGGTTTGGACACTCTTAAAATCTGTTTTTGTTTTAGAATAGAGAGCTAAGTGTTTATATCTGTGCATAGATATTTGTACTTTACCGTCTTGAAACTCTGGAAGTTGCTCTCTTTTGAGTTTCATGTTCTTCCATTCAGAAGTTACACTTGACAACGACCTATTATTGCCTTTTTAACGACAGGAAGAAGCTGATGGCTCAAATGTGTACAATCAATACCAACCTGGCTCCCTTAACACTACCAAGCAAATCATTGAGGACTTAAAGAACATTGACATAGTCTTTCACATTGGTGATATTGTTTACGCCAATGGATATCTTTCTCAGTGGGATCAATTTACTTCTCAAGTAGAGCCGATTACTTCAAGAGTACCATACATGATTGCTAGGTAAATTGCAGGTCTTTTACAATTTATTTCTGAGTACACACTTCTCTGTTTTCTTTTTTCATGTAACTAATAATTTTTTCCCCTCCCAGTGGCAACCATGAACGCGATTGGCCTGATAGTGGGTCATTTTATGGTAAAAAGGATTCAGGTGGAGAGTGTGGTGTCTTGGCTCAGACAATGTTCTATTTTCCTGCCGAAAATAGGGATAAGTTCTGGTATGGTGACCGTATCTTTTGGATAATCCTATGTAGTGTTCCCTTTCAAATCCCACTTGTTGTATTACTTATCTACTATATACATATTTTTTTCTTCCTGAAAATTATGGATATGCACCTTTTGTAGTGACATTAATGAGAATCAGACTTGTAACAATTTTAGCGCTCAAATGATGTTTAAAACCTAAATGTGCATGGCTGTTGGATAAACTTAAACTAGGCTTAATTGTCATCAATTTGTAGATATGGAGGCAGTGAATAGATACTTCTTCCACCCCCACCCCCTCCGAAGTGTTAGGTTTAACGTTGTCATATACTCTCAGGTACTCTACTGATTATGGCATGTTCAGATTCTGTATTGCTGATACTGAACATGATTGGAGAGAGGGCACCGAACAATATAAGTTCCTTGAACACTGCTTTGCATCTGTAGATAGACAGAAACAGCCATGGCTAATCTTCCTTGCACATAGGGTACTTGGTTACTCTTCTGGAGATTTTTACGCTGATGAAGGATCATTTGGAGAACCAATGGGGAGGGACAGCCTTCAAAAGCTTTGGCAGAAGTATAAAGTTGATATCGCCATATATGGTCATGTCCACAATTACGAAAGAACATGTCCCATTTACCAGGTATCCTAAAAACTTGAAATGTTCATGCAATATTTTTGTTCTCATCTTAGCTAAAATTCACGTCGAATGCCACTGATGACACTTCAGGTTCCAAGGACATTGAGAATAATGATGATCTTATACCTCCACCCCATGTAAATCTCTCCCAGAAAGTAAATATTCAACGTTTCCCTTTTCATTGGACCGTGTCTGACTAGCACGGGGATACAGATGAAATTTGACTTGTATAATATATTTTGACAAAGATATATATTTGGATGGAGGGAGTACTAAAGAGCTAAACTGCATGCACAAGTGTTTTACAAACTAGAGAGTGATTCGACATTTAATATTCTTGTTTCTCAAATATTTGTACATTCTATTCTTGTTTCTCAAATATTTGTACATTCATTCTTTGACGCATTCTATGTGTCTTCATCAATGGCAGAATATTTGTACAATGACCGAGAAGAAATCGTACAAGGGACCCTTGAACGGGACAATACATGTCGTTGCGGGAGGAGGTGGAGCTGGTCTAGTAAAGTTTACATCCCTCCAGACTAAGTGGAGTATATTCAAAGATTACGATTATGGATTTGTGAAGATGACAGCATTCGATCATTCAAACCTCTTGTTCGAGTACAAGAAGAGCAGCGATGGCGAAGTGTACGACTCTTTCAATATTTCCCGGGATTACAGAGACATCTTGGCATGCACTGTGGATAGCTGCCCAAGCATGACATTGGCATCTTGATTGGTTTATGAAGATGTCTTCAAAAGTTTGATTTCTGTTATATAGCATCCCACTATACCATCAATATCTTTACAGAGAAGCCTCGTGCACAAAGCATCCTGCGTTCCGAGGAATCCAAGTTCAGATGCACAAACACCAGGAGCCTCACAGATGAACAGTTTGAGTGAATAGATGATAGAGGGAAACAGATTGCTTATTAGCCTTTTTTTCAAGTATTTGTGTTATCATTCAATGTATTGCTATCATCTTTCATAAAACAATTGGCTTAAATGTTCACAACAAGTGTCTCCATAAAACAGCAATATATAATTTGCAGTTGAAGCAATAGGCTCAATCTGAGAGGTAAATTGACCATACCAAACTTAGCAAAAATGTTCATATGAGTTATAACAATAGTGTTTTTTAGTCAAATACAAGAGAGAGAAATTAAAATAAGGTATGCTAATTATAAACACGATTTCGCAAATTTTCTTCCCAGTTAAGGACGTGCAAAACTAAATATACACTTAAATAGTTAATATTTAACCTCTATACACCACATAATTTTTTAATAGAGGATTTGCACCAGACCACCCTCCGCCTTTGATGGAATGTATAAAGATCTTACTTCTATCTTTGATAAAAAAATTTGTTACGATGGATCATCAACTTAAAAGAAAAGGTAATAAAAACACAATTGACAAGAAAATAATGAGAACAGAGTAGCAAGATAAACAAAACAAACGACGATGAGTGACTTATCTAACGTAGAAAAAAACTTAAGGGACTAAAGTGTAGATATTCATAAAGTGAAATCTACCGGGCCCTAACAAAAACCCCAAAACCTAAACCCACGCTCACATCACCTCTACCACCAGCTTCGCTTCATAGTTGCTGGGTGGATTTAACAGAGACTCACTCTCAGTGAAGAATTTTCGTATTTCTTCATTTGCTTCTGGTAATTCTTTGATATTAAGAAAAAAATCGAATCTTTGAAATGCCACATTTGTAATATTTACATATGATTCAGACCCATATTGTTCATTTCATGTTTATACTCGTATGAATGAGTAAATGCGATTGAATGGGTTGTTAAGAAGCCAAGAAACTATCTGGGTTTTGTTTAGTTTTCGTGGGTCTTGAGGGGTTTTTATTGTGTTTGATTGAATCCACGATTTGTTTGTTTCTTGATTGTGCTAGTTTTTTTGATCAATTTGAACATAGTATCTGATGTTTTTGATGTGTTAATGCTTCTGGGATTGGTGATTTTTGATAAGGGTACTTAATATTAGTGGTATTTGAGGTATTGCGTAATATGTATTGAAGTGGAGATTAGTGGATAGGCAATATTTTGTTTGGTGTGTATGTTTGAAACTGAGGGGAGGGCATCAGAACATGCTCACGCTGCGCCTGGTTCGCAGATTTGGAACTAGGAGTCGCCTTGCTGCTGTTTCGTGTGCTGGTAATACTTCTAAAAAAGCTTTAGTTTCTAAGAGGAAGAGAGTAAAAGTAGATGAACCAGCACTTTTTAGGCTAAAAAAGGAAAAGAACCCTGAGAAGTTGTTTCAGTTATTTAAGGAGAATGCTCATAATAAGATTGTCATTGAGAATCGCTATGCGTTTGAAGATACAGTTTCTCGCTTAGCTGGTGTGGGCAGGTTTGATTACATTGAAAATCTGCTTGAGCATCAAAAGACACTGCCACAAGGTCGTCGTGAAGGTTTCATTATTCGAATCATAATGCTCTACGGGAAGGCTGGGATGATACAAAATGCTATAAAGACCTTCTATGATATGCATTTATATGGATGTCCACGAACTGTTAAGTCATTCAATGCTGCACTCAAGGTTTTGACTCAATCTCATGATATGAAGGCTATTGAGTCCTTTCTATGGGATGTTCCTGAAAGGTTCTCCATCAATATAGATATACTTTCAGTTAATACAATCATTAGCTCATTTTGCTCAATGGGTATCTTGGAGAAGGCATATTTGTTCATGGTTGAGATGGAAAAGTTAGGTATATCACCTGATGTTTTTACTTATACGATACTTATATCTGCCTTCTATAAAGTTAACCGATGGCAGATTGCTGATGGATTGTGGAACCTCATGGTCCGTAAAGGTTGTATGCCTAATGTTGCTACCTTTAATGTTAGAATTCAATTCATGGTAAATATGAGGTTTGCTTGGGAAGCTAATAAATTGTTGCAGTTGATGAAACGTATTGGGATTACTCCAGATGAGGTTACATACAATTTAGTGATCAAAGGCTTTTTCCTAGTAGAGAATCTTCCTATGGCTAAAAGAATCTACTCTGCTTTCCATGGTGCGGGCTTCAAGCCAAATTCTAGAATCTATCAAACCATGATTCATTACCTGTGTAGAGCAGGTGATTTTGATTTGTCATATTCGATGTGTAAAGAAAGCATGGAAAATAATTGGTTCCCAAGTTCGGATATAATTAAAAATATCCTTGAAGGGCTGTGCAAGGATGGAACAGAGGAAAAGATGGGAAACGCTCGATTTTTAGTCATCCTGGCTAAGAAAAAGATACCCCCTTTCTCAACAGAAACTTTGGACGCGATGCGGTCAATAATAGATCGTAGTTAAAAGTACAAAAACATTTATTTCTGCTAAATGGTTTAGCTGATTTTGCAGCACCTCCATAATCCACAAAGCTCGATTTTCTTTTTGGTGAAGCAGAAGTGCTGAACTATTACTTCAATGGATTATGAACCTCCACATAATTTGTAATTTCTCCAGAAATAAGATTTTACTCTTTCGGGAAGTCCAATGGGGACTGAAGGATGTTTGGAAGTACAATGGCAACCTAATTTGTATGGTAAGTTTCATGTTCCATTTTTTCATGGTTCCTGTTTATATAGAAACATCTCCTGGTAGATGTATTCAGTTATATGTTTGTGTTTGTTTTTCTTTCACTTTTCTAGCTCAGGCATTAAGTTGCCTTGTTTGAAGGAAGTGAGGTGTTCCGTTGAAATCTCCATTTTTCTTGCATTCAGATTTCTTGGTGTATTTGGGATGTCTAGGGTATGTTGCAGTTCCTTGGTTATCATCTGTCAACAAGCACTGCAGCTAGTAATATATAATATGCAGTAGGTTATATTTGATTAATTATTTGTCTTTCACTTGTCTCTACACTTGGTGCTGAGTAGATGTTTGAACTTCAAGTCAAAGCTATGCCATGAAGGCGATAATGGAACTAGTATGACTGAGTTAGTTGCTTAGCACCAGCTCAAAGTAGACCTCCAAACAATCAACTCTGATTTTTTGATGATGTAAGGTGTTGCATAACTCGCATCAAGAAGATGCGAAATAGTACAAAAGAGGTTAGCGAACTCCAGTTACAAACAAAATACATTTACAGTCAGGGAGTTCACCAATAGAACCAAAAAGCCTATAGGTTGCGCAATCATGCCAAAGTAGAGATCTAATAAAATCTAGAAATGGGATAATATTATTAAGGGGAAAGATTGCTCCAACTATAAAGATTCCTAAGACATTTGGCTTTCAGGGAACTATTGGGAGTTGAAATACCATCAAAGCATTTCCAACTCGTTTCTGTCCAAATACACCAAAATATACATACTAGGATCATCTGCCTGATATTCTTGATGGTTTTTTCAACTTCCCAGTAGCTCCAACTTTCAACTACTTCTTTTATGCCCTGAGGGGTTGGCCAACTAAATGCCAAAAACTGAAAGGAATATGTCCCACAAATCGCAGCCACTTTTCTGACACATGTAAAATCTTTTCACCAGCTTAAAGTTCCTTCTATACAGAGATTGTCTTGAGTCAAAATAGCACCTGTAAGTTGTATCCATGTGAAGCACATGACCTTTCTTTGGAGTTTTGTCTTCCTATAAGCTTCCATGGGCAAAACTCAATAACTTCATTAAGTGCGCACAGTTTCTTGTACCCTGCTTTCACTGAATAATAACCTCTATTGAGGTTGTCCTACCTTAGACTGTCTTCTTGTGTGTTCATTTGGAAGCTTTCTAGTAAATTGAGAAGATCAAAGAGTTTGCCAAGTTCCCATTCCTGCATGCGTCGTCTGAAGAGGGGATTCCATGTGTTCCTGATCTATACTGGCAATTGTAGAGTTGGATCTACTGTAGTCTGGTAAAGGGAGGGGGGGGGGGGGGGGTCTTTTAAAGTTTGCACAATCAACTCTTGGACGCCCTGAACTGGGTCTAGGACTCATGAAAGTTATTCTGCTATGAGATAATCTTTAGGTACTGTAGTTGGCCAATCCTCCCCCTCATGAACTAGATTTTGGGGCAAATCAAGAAGGCGAGCGCCGCGAGGCGAGGCAGGCCCTTGTCGCCTTTCGCTGCCTAAAACACTGGTCCAAAGAAGGAGAGCAAGAGCTAAACCAAGTCGGCTGTTGCCTAAACTATACATGAGCCTTGATGCAACAATGTTAAATGGTTAATCCCTAGGTATGGCTACTTGCTTTGGATTCTTAAAAGTACATCCTGTGATATCATAGAATTACACCAAATTACCATGTGTGCTGATATGATTGAACTTTCAAGTTGACCCTTACCATAGTCAGCAAGGCAGCTGGTCAACATGTTTAGTATCATAAGATGGGTACTAAAAGGACATCTAATGGCTATGGGTTTTAGTTGAAAATTAGGCCGTGTAATCTGGAGCTGTTTAGCCATCTATTTAGAGAAGATAGTTTCTTTTCTTTTTTGTTGACTAAATTCCTCTCATAATAATAAGAAAGTTTGACACTGTTTTCCTTCATTTCCCCAACTTTCAGCATTTTTCTCCTTTTCCTTAGTGAACTTCCTAGATTTGACATGGTTAGGCATTCTGAAGCCTATTAGTCTTCTCATGGACAATATATTAATGACTAGCTTTTACTTTTTGAACTGCAGGACAATATTCCAGTGTTTCATTTGCCACACCAAAGTATATACTTCCACGATGGGATCATATTGCTTCTCAGTTTGAGCTGGTTGCTTAAAGGTAGTTAGTTATACTTTGACTATCTGATAATTTTTTTTTCATCAAATAAAAACGCAAGTGGAATTTAGTTCCCTTTTCCCCTTAGCAACTGTGTAGTTTTAGGAAGAAATATATTCCCTTAAAAAAAGGAGAAAGAGAGTAAGCTGGAGGACAGAGGTCCTGATCTCTGCTTAAATGTAAAACACCCTTTCTTTCATAGGTTCATATATCATTTCTGAATCTCTGAGGTGTAATACTGATTATGGCACGTGCCAGTTGTGCATAACTTATTTATAATATTGAATATGATTTGATGGACTGAACACTTCAATAAAGCTATTTAGGTTCATCGAGAACTGTCCCGAGTCCATCATTTGCAAACAGGCAGACATCTATAGTGATTTTCCCTGCTCCTTGAGCTGTATGGACATGAGAATTTTATAAAGAAGTTGAGAAAAGATCATCAAAAAACTTGGTTCTGTTAAATTTTTTCAAAAAGTTAGTAAAAGGATTCTTCAAAAAATTCGTTGGGTTGAGAAGTGCCTTGGTTTTTATTTCAAGCCAACAAATGTTCTTTCACTTGCAAAACAATCGCAAAATTTTGAGGAAAAAACTACAACTTTTTATACAATTCGTCTTCTGTATATTTTTCTCCAAAAAAAAACCAATAAACTTTTTCCAGAAATTGGCTGACCCCAACTAGCTTAGGATTGAGCTGTAGTTTTAGTAGGCATCTTGTGAAAACTTTCCAAACAGGTCCTAACTTCATGCTGATGTAGGATCTTCGGTAGAACAGAAGAGGAGGGCAACCTTAAAATCTTTTCAGCTGTATAACTACCACGTGCATAACAATGAAAGGACATCCCATTACCAGGTATTTTTTATCTTTACTTTTCCGAGACAAGTTCTTTTATTTTGTATGTTCAGGACTTTTAGTATGATTTTCCAGTCATTTACTGGCGGTAAGAAAAGTGGTCTATTCTGTTTAATTCATATCAGGAGAGAGAAGGCTGTTTATCAATAAAACCCAAATCAGGATAGAAGGAAAAACTGAAAAACAAAAGAGAAAATAAGCAAAAAACAAAGAAGAAAGGAAATGAGAATTGAGAAGGGAATTAGAAGGTTTTGTGCATATTGAAAATTAGGCTTGTTAGTGGAATGTGTTTCAGTAGCATAAGAATAAGTCTCTCTGTTTAAAAAAGAACGAAGAAGTTTAGAGTACCAGAGTTGAAAACCTTCTAATAATTAACAGTCTCAACTCAAACAGTGGCCCCTTGAAAATAAAATCTACATAATTATAAACTTGGGAAAAAGTATTGCAAGTTACTATTGTTTTTAATATTGAAAATATATGGAAAACTGTGGTCAGTTAAGTTGCTGCACTTTTCAAATATTAAATGTGTCATATAAAGTGGAATGGTGAGAATACTATTTTTCTTTGTCCAGCCTCCAGGCCTTAGGTCTAGTGAAAGAGCCCAACGTGTGGTGTGGATTAGGTGAACATCACGAGTTTGAACCCTGCCATAAGCTTTATATTTTAATGAAGAGTATAGGGGGCAGATTCATTATCCATGAGTTTTGAATTGTACACCAATGGCCCTTGTGGATTACTTGGTTATTAATAGTGTTTTTCTTGGTCCATTTTAGAATTGTACCATTGCATAGAGTGATGGTTACTTAAAAGCAGAACAATAAATCTCATGTACTCTCCTATCCTAAACTTGAATGCCGCAAACTCCTCTTTAGTTTATCACCAACTAATGCCATGATTCTTTACGAGCAAAGATTTGAAACATATGACATAACAGAATCTGACAAAAATTTTCAAATCTCAATGTAACATTTTCCCTTTCCTCTTGTTTGGTTCTTTTCCCCTATTCCATTACGGAGAAACTAAAATGCGTATGTTGTCTAAGAAAAAGAAATATAGCTGAATTATCTCCACTACTCCATAGTGATCAAGTAAATCAGACATCAGAATTTGGGATATAGAGTAGCTATTTGTTGTTCTGCCTATCATTTTAATGACAAAAGAAGGATTACATTACATGTCTTTTCAAATGATTTTGGCTAATGCAGGACATAAATATAGTGAGAAGCACTTTAAAGGCAATTACAACAGATACATGTCTGTTGCTTGCGGAGCTGAAGCTGCAGTCCAGGATTTAGCCACCATCCAGACCGAGTTGAGTACTTTCAGGGATTATGATCAGGCGTTTGTGAAGCTGATGACAGCATTGGAGTATTGAACCAGTAGCTTCCTCAACTATCGATGAACACGAAAGGGACTGATTCACGAAAGAGTAGGGCGCTGACAGATGATGCCCTATCGTAGTCATTTCAGTCTGCTATCAATCCCTTTGATCAAACAAACAAAACCAGGCAAGTGTATGGCTGTACTCGACCTGCACTGTGTATAGTTTCTGGAGCAGCTGCCTTTGTTCTTCTCTATCTGTTTATGAAGTAACAGATGACATTTTCAGCTCAAAAGGGACCCACATATTCCTCTCTCGGATACATTCATATCTCCTTTCAGATATATCCCGCCGTTCTCGGATACATCCCCTCAAATACATTCGTGAGCTATGTATCTGCTGATTTCTTGATGTAATCCTACATCCTATAATTTTAAGGGGATTTTTGTAATTTGGGAGAGAATAGAGATAGGATGTAACTAACTCATAACTATATGAGATTTATGTAATTTTTACGAGTTAAAAGTAAGTACTAATAGGAAAAGAAAATTAAGTTTTTTTTTCCATTCAAATTTCACCAAAATAAAAATCTTGTTTGAACATCTTTAATTTCAATTTATGCGTTGTCACCTAAGTTTGATTAAAACTAAAATGATTAATTCCCAACACTAGTTAGAATTAGAGAAAACTTAAAACTACAAATTCTGGTAAACTTTAAGGACTATACTGTAATTAATTTAAATTTAATTGTCATAATCTCAAGTGGCGATTAACATATTTGATTTTTATTTTTCCCCCCTTTAAAATAGTGAATAAATATAATTAATTTCATTGATTAAACTTCTAATTTAAACGAATCGCATTCATTATTTTAGAATGAGCAAATTTCACAATAGCAAATATAAAAATCATATTTGTATGTTATAAATACAGTTTGAATAATTGCGTTTTATAACATACATAAATATATATATTTCACTATACATATACAAAAGAAAGCTTAATCAAAAAAGAAAGAAAATGAGTTCTTCTTTCTTTTATCACTTAGGAGACGTGTGAAATGAAAGTCTCATGCACGGTTTTGAACGAGAGAAAGAAGTGAAGGAATCCTCTTTTCGACTCTGACTCTCCCGCTTCAATCGTTGCTTTTTTTTCTTTTTCTGTTACTTCGAAAGTAGCTGCTTCAGCTTCAGCCACTCGAATTTTCGATATTTCTTTTTATTTCTCATTAAACGAATTGACATCTTCTTCTGGAAATCCTATCTATTGTGTAATCTGTTTCTATTTCGGTATACATATACAAAGATCAATTATATAATCTGTGTTTGTATAAAGCAAGAAACACAAAAGAAAACTGGGTAGGGAAATATCGTATTTGTATAAACACAAGTGTATAGAACAAAAATATATGCATTTGTATTTGTATATACAATTTTCTCTTGTTTTATACAAACATAAATGCAATGTATACATTTATGTTTGTATAAATTGAGAAGGGCGAGTGAGATCTCCAATAAGGTCTGGGAGAGGGGAGAGAGGAGAGAGGGAAACGAAAATATATGTATATATAAATATTCTCTCGCTTTATACAAACACAAACACATTTTACACATTTGTATTTGTTTAAAAGCGAGAAAGGCGAGAGAAATTACCAGCGAGAATGAGAGTGACGAGCGAGATTCACCAGGAGAGATGCTTAACAACAATTTGCTATGGAATATATTAAATCAAACTATTTTTGTAACATTTAATTTGAATTAATAATTTGCTATTATATACCATTTCCCCTTTTAAAATTAATTTCATTAATAAGTTTTTCTTGGTCAAAAGTCAAAATAGAACAATATTGAAATAATAATTGCAATTTGTCTCAATTATAGAAATCAATTAAAGTTGTTGACTATTTTTGAGATTTTTTTAAAAATAAAAAATGTTGGTTTACTACTTAAGATTATGATAATACTCACTCCGTCCACAATTGTTTGACATGTATATTAAAAATAGATGTTCAAAATTAATTGTCCATTTAAACAATTAAAAAACAATTAATCATCTTTTTTTTTTTTAAATTTACCCTTAATGATAGTGTAGTTCAATTGAAAAGTTACGTAGACTTTTGATATTCTTGGTATAGTAGGATTATATTAGTCAAATTACACCTTATATCAAATTTTCCTTGAGGGGTGTGCACATGACAAACAATTATGAACGGGGGAGTAACATTTAAGTTAATTATATTGTAGTCCTTAAACTTCACCAACAATTATAGTTTTTACTTTTCTATTGTTCTAACAAGCTTTAAAATTGATCATTTTAAGTTATAATTGATATTTTGAAGACATAAATTATATCCACTCTTCAATAATATGTTTAAAATTTTCGCTTTGGTGGAGTTTAAAGAACTTAATTTTCAAATTTTTTTATAATATACTTTTATTGTTGATAGGTTATACTATAAATCATGCATTTTATCATACTATTTTATGGAAAGATTATTTTTATTTATTCAATTTAATAAAATTTACTCTTAAAAAGATTAGACATTTGCATGTGCATCATTTGCTTATATAATTATGATTAGATAATTTAATTGTCACAACCCAGAATCGGGCCGCGACTGGCACCCACACTTACCCTCCTATGTGAGCGAACCAACCAATCTAAACCTTAACATTTCAATATAATATCAACAGAAGTAATGCGGAAGACTTAAACTCATTAATAAAAACCAATTCGATAACTATTATTTCCCAAAACCTGGAAGTCATCATCACAAGAACATCTAATTCAAATTACTAAACTAAGAGTATTTTAAAAACTAAAACAAGTAAAAGCTAGTCCATGCCGGAACTTCAAGGCATCAAGACATGAGGAGGAAGATCCAGTCCAAGCTAGAAGCATTAGCTCACCCTGAAGATCCGATGTAGTGAAGACTGGCTTGAGTTACTGTTGAATCGAAGATGACGGCACGTTTGCTGCACTCCACAATTAAACAAGAAGAAAACATAAAAGTAGGGGTCAGTACAAAACACGGGTACTGAGTAGATATCATCGGCCAACTCAAAATAGGAATCAATATATATATCAAGTAATATCATAAAATCAACTATGATACTCAACATATAGCAACAACAAGTACTATATCATTAACAATTACCGTCAAGTTCACACATGAGAGCTCAAGCCTCAATACCATACTCATTTGGGAATCATGTTCATTAGATTGAGTATATAACATCTTTCAAGATTCATTATCTTTATTTCTCTTGTGTTGGTACGTGACACTCCGCTCCCTCATTATTCATTAATCCTCTTGTGTCGGTACGTGACACTCCGATCCCCTAAATCTACGTGTCAGTTCGTGACACCCGATCCCCTAATTCTACGTGTCGGTTCGTGACACCCGATCCCCTGATTCTACGTGTCGGTTCGTGACACCCGATCCCCTAATTCTACGTGTCAGTTCGTGACACCCGATCCCCTAATACTACGTGTCGGTTCGTGACACCCGATCCCCTAATCTCCTTCTATCAATTCATCAAGCCTTCTTTCTTACCAAGACATCATCAATCCCATTATTTTAGTTCATCATGCCTTCTTTTATACCAAGGCCTCATTATTAACAAAGAGATTAGGATTTTGCAAGATTTGGGATTCAATAACTTCATCATGCTTATATAATCACAATTATATAATTACATTCATGCAAGCATACAATCAAGCACATAGCAGGGTTTACAATATTATCAATACATATCATTCGCTATTAAGAGTTTACTACGAATATCGTAAGAGAAACCATAACCTACCTCCACCGAAGACTAGTGATCAAGCAAGAATTTCCCAAAGCCTTGTGTTTTTCCTCTTCGTTCGTCTCTCTCTATCGATTCTCCTTCTCTCTCTTTCTGTTCTTTTCTTTTTCTTATTCAAACCCTCTTTCTTTTACCCTAATTAGTATATAATTAAGAATAAAAGATGGCAATAATAACCCACAATTTAACTCAAGGTTACCTCTTTTATCCCCCAAGAAATTGAGTTATTAATATAAACTCACGAAATATATAATTATAGCAGGTTCGTCATAGACTCGATTTCCTTAAGGAGTCTGTGACGGCCCGTCGTACCTACGACGGTCCGTCCTGTACTTCCGTCACGATGTTCAGAGAATCGTTCCCTGTACCAAATTCTCAAGAGTTGAAGTGTTTTGAAACGGTGGATCATTACGGTTCGTCGTGCCTGTGACGGTCCGTCCTGCAGGTCCGTCCTGCAGGTCCGTCACAGAGTTCAGAGAGTCGATTTCAGCACCCAAATTTCAGAATTTCTAAGTGTTTTGGGACGAGACACCCTCGACGGTCCGTCGTGCCCATGACGTTCCGTCGTGGGTTCCGTCGTCTCAGCCTGTTTTTCCAGAAATAAAATCTGCTGCTCAAAACGACTAAACAGGTCGTTACATTAATGTATAGAACTTATATTATTTTATACACAAGTATCCCTTAATCTATATCAGAAATCTCAGATACACACTTATACTATACTAAGGTCCTATTATCTCCTGAATTTATTTTATAAGTAATTTTCTACACGTTGTCGACCTACGTGACACTAGATTGAAAAAAAAAGGTCAATCAACATTGGATCCACAAGATTTTTTAAAAATTCGACATTTTGAAACTAAAGCCTAAACGAGGAAATTTGACATTTTGAAAAATAATTTAAAATTTAATATTTAAATTGTAATTAATAAAATTAAAAAAGATATTTAATATTAAACTTCATTTAAATTTGTTGGAGACTCAGTTTTGTCGATTGAAAAAATAATTAAATAATTGATAAAAATTAAAAAGACATTGAATATTAAACAGCCCATAAAAATTGAGATGGTAGAAGAGGGAGGAGTATTCAAAAATATGCCTAAATCATGATCAGGGTTTTACTTAATTGTGTGATTTTAAATAATAAAATTGCAAAATATAATTAGGCCTTCTATTATATTTATTTGTCTGTTATAGCAACATTTCATTATAACGATAAATATTTTATTTGAATGTAATTTTTAGGTTATGTTATATGGTATGTTCTTTATAATATATGTGGTAATAAGAATCAAAACATTATTCAAAGAAATGATATTAACGCTATTATAAAGAAATCTAATTGTATCTCAAAGACCGTACTATAAAAGTATATTGAAGTATTAATGATACTTAAAATCTATCAGACACTATCAAAATTTGTAATATAAGCAAAGTACACAAATATCAGTCACTATTTAATTGTGAATAATAATAAGAAGATGATGTTAAAAAGTTTTTATTGTTTTAAAATGAGAGGAAATCCCTCTATTTATAAATAACAAAGGATAGTGTGAACAAATATTTATTGTGCCTTATCAGAAATGTTACAACTATTGAAAAAATCGCAATCCTTCGCAAAGGTCACAACCTTTCATAAAAGTCACAACTCTTCATTAAAATCGTAACTCTTCATAAAGGTCAACTTTTCATATTTTGATATATAAATAATAATAATATCCGACCTTAGAATACACAATATAATTTTTTCATGTTCATCTGATTATTCTTTCCTGATTATAGCCTAATTGTTTTAAAATACAATTATTTCTCGATAATATCCGACTTTTAAGTAGAGTTGTCAAAATGGGCTAGCATACCCATCTTGGCTATCCCATACAGACTTCGACATTTTATGAGCCAAGCAGGGCTAGCCCATTTTTGGTGTAGGCCAGAAAACGGCCGCTCAATCCACAAGTACGTGGGCTACAAGCTTGCCAAGCCAGCCCACTTTTTTAAAAAATATATTTTTTAGAATTATTCAATTAAAATATAAATTATAATATAAAAATATTGTCATAAATATCGACAAAACAATGTTACATGATGTTAATTTTGTTACTTTTTAATCAAATCCACAAATAAAATTATCTTTATAATATTTATTAAGTTTTTTTTCAAGTAAAAGTATAAATATCTAAATCAAAATATTAACTTAATTGTTGTGAGTTTGAACTCTTTAACTTTAAATTTTAACGTTATATTTTATTTTTTAATTAATTTTTATTGGCCCACGGGCCGGCCCTGCTGATATTTCTCAAGCTCCACAAATCAGCACGCTTATTCAGGCTGGGCTAAAAAACACTTTTCTCATGTGGGCTCCAAAAATCATAGCCCAGCCCTATTAAATCTCGGGTTAGGCTAGGCCGGCCCAACAGGCATAACCCATATTGACGGCTCTACTTCTAAGTTGCTTGCTATTAGATATCATCAAAATAATAACTGAGGTATTTCAAATAAGTATTTATTTATCAAATATGCTTGTTTTAATTTCAAACATAGAAATTTGAAAATATATTTAAGAGTTCTTAAAATTTCACTTTAACTAAATTTTATGTCCAACAATATAACTTTGTCACGATTCAACCCAATGCGCCGTATCGGCACCTACTCTTACACCTAATTAGGAGAACCCTCGAATTTCAAACGTTTTTCAAAATGCGAAAAATAAGAAACATACGAATAAAAGAAATTCATATATAACATTTTATAAAATAAGAGTTTTTTAAACGACTCAAAGTTAAGACTTGTAGAATATTTAACTTCCCCAAGGATCTAGTCTAAATAGGCACAAAAGCTACTGTGAATACAAGGTATAATAAGACTAGAAATGACGCAACTCCCATCATGCAGAAGGAAGAGTAGAAGCCGCTGGAGATTATCTTCGTCTTCACCCATGAAACATCAGTGATCCAGAAATTAGACTATGCCCAAAAGACATAGCAAAAGTAGTATCAGTACAACCACTCATACTGGTGGCATCATCGATCAACCCGATACCCTGATAATATAAGAATTCGACTAGTAAGAGACATACATTAATACCTATCTCTCCTCTACCTTGACCATTCCAGATATTATTATCATACTAGCATACTTGACGCTACCTGTTATTACGCCAGTCGAGACATACTATCCATTTTATAATACTACCCCTCATGGGGTAAAACCCAACTATAACCAAAACACCTGTACCTCAACAATAATAAAACATGACCACATTCTAATAATTAGGACACCTAGTTCCCCTTATCACCACAACCCGATATGAGACTCCACAATTCACAATTCATTACACAAACATACATCGCTAATTAATTTAAAACATCACAATCCACACATATGTATATATAACGCGCAACCCAATTATCATGTCAGGATTCAATGTCCCATTTCACATTTTCAATTATGACAAGTCAATGTTTCTCTCGTGAAATTTCATATTCAAATTGTTAGTACGTCAAGTCTTGGTACCCGATCCAATATGTATATTGGTACGTGACATCCGATTTTAGTTAGTGTGTCCATACGTGACACCCGATCCAAATGCAAGTTAGTGTGTTGGTACATGACACCCGATCCAATATATCACCACTCAAGCACAATCACATTCATGACGTACTCAAGTTCCGGGAATGGATTATTTGTAGTCAATTCATTAGGTTTGTTACTACTTTTATACTTTGCTTATACGCATGTATATCCTACAATCACCAATCAACAAATCACACAAAATGAGCAATCACAACAATCACCTAACCCTAGTTCACGAGTTAGTGTTTTTCCTATGATGTACATCTGCTATAACACTTATAAATATACGCATAATATACTCTTTATTTTGTTGGTGCACGAAAGTCTACGCATGAATTCTAACGTCAAATTTCAATATACTACACAGTTAATAACATGTTTATAACTACTCATTAATAAAATCTAGCCTACCTAGGCGCCAAGCAACTGCACGAATTATAGCGTCAATTCTAGTTTTTGGGCGACAAGACGGTGAATATGGTCAAAAATTTGCAAGCTATTGATCTCCTTACACTAGAAATCTCTCCTCCTTCTTTCCAAAGCCTCAAGCAGCTTTTGGAGGGTTTCTAGGTGATCCCCGCATCTTTTAGGGGTTTTTGGAAAAAAATAAAAAATAAGACTTATATATATATATATAAAACGTAATTTACATTTTGTCTCGCCAATCCCGCTCTAGCGGTTACTTATCCCGCTAGAGTGTTGCCGCCCTAGCGACATATGTCCCGCTCTGGCAGGACAGTGGCCCCCTGATTTTCCTGATGTTTTTCATTTTCCTAATTAACGACGGCTTGGGTCATTACAAACTTCAACCTTCAAAATACCATATGTTAATGGAAAAATGCACAAGTACTCTCCCTAGAAATGACCGAATCTCACAGACACCACCTTAATTAAACTAAGGTCCTATAACCCCCCCCCTCCCCCCGAACTAATTTTTTTTTTATAATTTTGTGAACTTTTTTGACTTACGTGACAATAAAATATCTCCCACGCGCCACAATTGCGTGGAGTCACGGAGTGTGCCACGTATGACAAAAGGTGCACAAAATTACAAAAAAATAAGTTCAGGAGGGTGATAGGACCTTAGTTTAGTTAAGGTGTTTCTCGGGAATTTCGGTCAAACATATATATATCTATATACATATACATACACACACACACACATATATATATGTATGTATATATATATGTGTGTGTGTGTGTATGTATGTATATGTATATGTATATATTTCTATTATATGGAAGAGTCATGATTACGACGACCAATAGTAATATTGTAATTTTAAACATTATTTATGGGCAAAGTTATAACTTTATAATTGCATAATTAGTGGTCAAAATAATTTTCTAGAAGAATCCAAGAATCTTTTTCAAGAGTCACAAAATTTTTTGTTTCATGTGTGACTCCACATAATCTTTTTATTTAATTTTAAAAAATTAATTTGTATTTGTTTGATTATAATAATGTAAAAAATATTTATACAATTGAAATAGTTCATATATGTTTATTGCTACCACAACATATTCAGTATAACCTATCATCTTCCATGATGTAATTTCATTTTAAATTATATATAATATTTTTAAACATAAGTATTCATATAGTTTTAATAGAAAGGGGTAAAAAATATGCTTAAACTATCCGAAATAGTTCATATTTATCCTTAGATTATATTTTGGCTCAAAACTATCCTTCCCGTCAAACTATTGATCAAAAGTGCAATTCTTATTAATGAAAGTTGTTAAATATCATGTGAATGTCACATTGCACGCCAATAGGGTTCCACTGCCACATATACTAAAAGAAAAAGGGTAAAACATACCCTTAAACTATCTGAAATAGCTCATATATATTTCTATTATAAAGAAGAGCCATGATTACGACGATCAATGGCAATATTGTTGTCACGATCGGAATCTAGACCTCAGACGAGACCGGCGTCGTTGACCTCTCAGAGGTCGCAAACAAGCCTACTTACGTCATTCTTACTTTACATAGGTAAATTTTAGCGAAAAATTTGAAACTTTTTGTTTCTTAACATACTTATAAAAAATATTTTCATTAATACGTAATTGTTCACCATCAACCATCTAATATTAAGAGATAAGCAACTGAAAGAAATAGTTCAATTCTTATTAAGTGTATAATTGCCGAAATGGCACCAATACATAATCTGAATAAAAACAGGAAAGAAATGCTAGCACAACATGCTCCACTAGCAATACAGAATTCGTAAACTATGCAAAGGCTCTTTGAAGACTTTTTCAAAAGTTTTTAGCAAAAAAAGCAAAAACAATTCTCAACTAAAACTAAGCTAGAATATAAAACAGTAGCATCCTCGAAAGCATGAGGACCTATCAAAACCGAATGAATGACGGACGTTAGGATAACTGTATATGGTTAGTACACACTTGTACTAAGTATGAGTATATGCAAGCACACACCACGGACATGCATGAGAAAGAATATCTCTTTCCTAAAAACATAATTTTTGGAAGTCAAGTCAGTGGACTTGCCAAATTGAGATTTGTAAAGTTTCCAAATTTGGATTAGGAAAGTCAGTGAGCTTTCCAGATTTGGAATAGGAAAGTTATGCCATGAGAATAACATACATCATACTTTTCACATTTGCACACAACGTATAACATTTACACATAGCACATATTATATAGCTTACATCACATTTTGCATCTAGCACATAACTTCTTTAATATCATTCATTCATATGTCATGAGACCTCGGAATCATAGACTTAACATTAAGACATCCCAGAAATGAGGGCTCAACAGATGAGACCTTAACTAGGGAGTTCATTAGCAAACACAGAGTCTGCTTCCTTCATTCATACATACTCCATTTCATTTCATCATAGGCCAGTGTAAACACCAGGTATACCTAGGATGTAGTTTAAGACTTTCATTATGTTCGTTGTGCAATGACCAAGAATGACCTAATGTCATTACTTGAATCTAACCCACCTTTTGATTATCCTATCCTAATACCTTTGGTATAAATTATGTGCATTATTTGAGGATGTCCTCATTCATTCATAGGGAACTTTAACTTTAACTTAAATAAATCATGTGAGCATCATGAAATTCAATGTCTCCCCCACACCGAAAAGATGTGGAATCACCGGCCAAAGTGACCCAAAATATGCTAGCGTACATGGAATTCAACCCCGTTAGATCCCTATATTGGCTGTATAGGTTCGAAGACTAGGAGATATAAGGATACCCATACCCGGCAAGCCGGACAGTCTCATCTCATGAGAGTTACGTGAACCTTCGTCCTTCTCGAAAGAAGGCATCACTGCTCATAGCTAGCCTATCGGTGCTTAGTATAAAGTTCCATTTCATTCATCTCATACGCCATGAAAGATGACTTCTAGTTTGAGGACATCATCGCTCATTAGATGATTTCTCATCTTATCATTAGTATTAAGGGTGTTAAGCTCAATACTTTCATTAGAGTGTTCATAGAGACTGGTGTATTCATTATCTTACACTTCTCATAGGTGAGTACGTTTTGGTAACATTTACTTAGGCTCATTTAAGATTGATCTCATCATTTACATTAGCCTCATATCATGTTGTCACCACATTCCTTATCATTAACACCTTTGATTTTTCATAGTTACTCACCTCTTATTATGTGAATGTTCATTTCATCATATGCCAATGCACTTGGCCATTTAATGTGTTTCACACCCTTACTTAACCCTTCTAGTGTTTCATCATTTCATTGTTCATTTCCTCATTTCATCTTATGCCAATGTACTTGGCCATTTAGTGTATCTTACACTCATACTAACCCTATTAGGGTTCATAATTTCATTACATACATCTTAAGTTTACTTACTTTTGAACGTATATTAGACTTATGAGTCTATACACAAGCCATACATTCCTAAGATTACGTGGTGTTGACACCCAATTTTGGCCTAACATTTTAAAAATTCGTGATTTTGAAGCTTTATTTATTTAATAGCAAATTTTGGTCCGATGATTTTAAAATTCATACATTTTGAGTCAAATACTAAAAAAAAAATTGACTTTCCCACATTGTCTCTCAAACAATTTTTCAATTTTGCAATAGTCCACATTGGTATTTCATCCTTTTTGAGGATTTTTGGGTTTCTATATAAGCCCACTTCATTCACTATTTTTAGGAGAGGATTTGGAGGGGAAAACAAAAGAATACTCATAAAATTTTTGAGAATTCTTGGTTCCCATAGTTTAAATATTTTAAAGTGTTTTTGTGATTTTTCGAGTTGAGAATTCTTGGTTCCCATAGTTTAAATATTTAATTCTCAGCTCTTTTATGTTTTCTGTTTATTATATGTAGCTTGTTTTGTTTTTTAGTTTAATGTAGTTCTAAAAGTCAATTAATATTTGTGTTTATTGTAGTTTTAATATTAGCATTATTTTACGATTCGATGTTTATTTATTTATTATTACTATTATTTTAAAATTGTTAGTCAACTATTTGCTATCTTAACTTTTCAGGGTTTTGTTATTATTCTATTTTAATGTTATTTTTAATTTTTATATATTACGTTATTGTTGTTTCCATTTCTAATTATGTTATTTTAGTTTGGTTGTTGTTTTCCATATTCTCTTGGGATAAGTTTGTTATGTTTTGTTGATATTCAGTTTATATATGTTATATGTTGAAAAGGGCCGATGAAAAATCTATCCGTCGGGTTTAGAGGCCTCCCCATTTTAAAAAGACGGAATTTTAATTCAAGTTTATATATTTTAGTTGTTGGAATGGCCGATGAAGAAATTACTGTCGATTTCCAAGGCCTCCCATGTTAATAAGACGGATTTTTATTTTAGTTATTATGTGAGTTATTTATTTTTATTTTTATTATTTTGACACTAACTCTTTTACTAAGTGTCTTTACAAGTACCCGGAGGTGCTTCTCCTTGAAATTATTCAAAAAAGTTCGAATTATAATTTCATTCGTTATTTTGTGAATATTGACGTTAAGCAAACATTAGGCCGATAATTATTTTTTTGTTGTGTATATTGTTTGTTTATTATATGTGTTTATTTTATATTTTTCCTCAATTTGAAAAAAAATTAATTCAGTCGGGAACCACATTTGTTGATTTCGAAGGGTGCCTAACCCTTTCCCTTCAGAATAACCTGAACCCCTTACCTAGAATCAAATTGGTTTCGTAGATAAATAATTGGTTTCCTAGTTTTCCTAAAATTAGGTGGCGACTCTTTTTTAAAACTCGTTTATTTTTAAACTTTGTTAAAAATTGAATCAATTAATTATTTTTTGAGTTGTCGTGACGTTTCAACCTATTCCGAAAGAGTAGGGATGTAAACAGAATGACGACTCCACTGGGGAGTTTAGAGGTATTAACCAATATGAATTTTTTTTTCAAATTGAGGAAATTTTTGTTTTATTGTTATGTTATACTTTGTATTTTTATATTTTGCTTATTATTTGTTTATTGTATTTATTCATTATTTATTTTATTGTGTATATATTTTTTATTGCATTTCATGACATAATTTCCGTCAAACGACAATTAGTTTGCATTAGGACAAAAGAAGTTACGTGGCTTACCACGACTTCCTTCAGGAAAACACACAAGTCTAATATTTGGAAGTAATAAACGAATAGTTGGCTTGCGGTCATCCAACGTCGTTTATTAGCTTCACCGCATTGTCTGTCCGACTCGGGTAATCGTCACTTCTATACCAATTCTAGTCACCCTAGGATAGAGCAAAACCAAATCCGAATTTAAGCATCAGCCTAAGATGACTCAACACCCAAGGCGTATTGAATCCATTAGAAAGACCACCTTGAGTCCATAACGACTTTTAGCCTAAAAGGACGATCATAATTGTGTGTAATTTGAAGGATGTATACGTCGTTTGACAAACCACAGTTCATCTGAATTAGAAGGTTATTTTAATAGTTTAATTTTGTCAAGCTCGAGTTTTCAAAAGCTATGATTCCATCTAAAGGTGTTGAAAATCGGAGATGACAAGAATTTCGAGAGGAAGACCCTTCGACAAAGGCTTAGAATAGGATGGTACCCCTACGTGGGATTAAATATTTGTAATTTTTTTTTCCTTTGACTTCATAATTCTATTTCATTTGTTCATAAATTGTACTAAGTGTTTTGGGGGACAATGGAAAGTTGTCAAAAGGCGTAATACATCCTTCGAATCGATAGGCCTACCCTAGGCATAAAAGGGTTACATATTTGTTTAGGACGCGCAATAATTATTTGTATGCTAGGTGATATATTTCAGTTTGTCTTTAATTAAAACCGTGTTTATGTATTTTATTCATTATTTGTGTGATATTTTACATTATTCATTATGTACAGGAACTAACACTTTTACATTTTGAGTTATTCTTCTTTATAGCGAAAAATTATTTTATGTTCAAATGAAATCATTTTTTATCCGAAGTCGCAAGAGACAAAAGGATTAACAAAATTCGAGTCCTTGTATTTCACAAGACGTTAATATCAAGTCAAAAAACGATAAATCAGGGGAGTATTTGACTATAAGGTCGCATCTATTTATTTTTATTATTACTTTGCATGACGGTCCTGCTCTCACATATTTCTCATATTTTTGTAGGGATACCGTCTTCGACATCAGTCGGGGATGGTCATAACAATGTCTGGATCTCGTGAAAATTGGAAAGAGACAATGATTCAAGAAAAACATCCAAAAAGAGTACAACAAATCATTACTGTATAAATTCATAGGTTACATTCAACGGACAGGATAACTATTGACGATTAAGAGGTTATAAAACATATTGGTGCGGGAAAAAAAAAGCAAAAAAAAAAACTTTATGATTACGAATTTCAGTGGCGTTAGACCTAGGAATTTCTTTGAGTTGTCTAAATCTTTAAATTATTATATGACTTATCTGGCTGAACTACGCGTACCTGATTCTCATTTTGGTGAGATACGTAGGCAACCCTTCTTGGGTTCGATATTATCTTTTTTTTTAAAAAAAAATTATAAATAGTTTGTGCATATTTTTCAAGTCATATCTGGCCGAACTACGCGTACCTGATTCTCATGTTAATGAGATACGTAGGCAACCCTTCTTGGGTTCGGTATTATCTTTAAAAAAAATAGTTTGTGCATATTTTCTAGTCATATCCGCATGAACTACGCACACCTGATTCTCACGTTAATGAGATACGTAGGTAGTCCTTCTCGGGTTCGGTAATCATTCTTTCAAAAAAAAATTGTTTGTACATACCATAAGAGTCATGTCTTCAGCTCGGTTGGGAGCTATGTGGTTAAGAGTATGTAAATATATTCGATATGATTGAACAGACTGACTTTGCGGTAAACTATAGATTCTCGTGGTAACTCTTATCTGTACTTTTGTGATGCTTGAAAATTCTCTTGCATGCAATCAAGATAAGAATAAAACTAACCTTATGTTTCATGTGCATTGTGTGGTGAGATTTTGATCAAAGTTCAATTGTGTTACACTGTTGATCTAGAACTTGACCTGAATGTTTTTCGAGGCGAAATCATTAATAATGTTTGGTTTGAGAAAGGATTGTAGGCCTTTTTGATCCGGTTGTGCCTTTCAAAGCCTACAAAATTACATTAATCCCTAGCTTTCCCATTTTGAGCCTGAAACCTTCATTTGGACAACCACATCTTAATCATTACCCTTTTGAGTGCTTACGAGCACTATCCTCTCTTGGCCCAACCTTCTTGAGTACACAAAGAATGTGCAAATTATAAAAGGAGATCAATGTTTGAAATTTCAAAAAGCAAAGATATTGAGTCTCTCAAAATCAAGGAAGCAAAGACTCTAGAGAAAAAGAGAAAAAAAAAAGTGGAAGAAATAAAGAAAGGCAAAAAATTTCTTTACAGGACAAGTGAAAGGTTGGAAGGAAAATATTCCAACAAAAAGGAAAATTATTATAATGAAGAAGTGAAAAAGCTCAAAAAAAAAAAAAGCTCAGAAGAAAAAAAAAGAAGGGAAGGGAAAAACCTTAAAAATGAGAATTCAAAAGAATTTGAGAGGGCATAGAATAATGAAGAGGATCTGACGCCAAAGGCGTACCAATCATTAAGAGCACAAATTCTGTGTGACGCTCAAGGAGGAATTCAGTCACTTTTACTTCAAATAAATATCCTATCCATCCCTAAGCCTACGTTACAAGCCAATGACAAGTCCTACATGATTTCATTCCAAATGTTCTCACATTAGTGGAGATTTACATAAGGGTGAAGCATATGATATCACAGTTGTGTGCATTGAACATTCTTGTGAGTGTGAGTGCATTTTGAAAATGTCCTATAATCAAATGTTTCAAATATGTGTGAAATAGGACTAGCCTTTGTCGTGAGTGCACTTGAAACATGAGGATTGATACAATTCAAAATCTTTGTTTGAAACAAAATGAACGGATCTTGTCAATCCTTAAGTATATTTGAGATACCACTTGAAGCTGTAAGAATTACCTTAATTCAATCTTTAAAAAAAAAAGAATGGGAGATTTACCTGCAATCCTAACTGTTGGTATCAATGTGGTGAAGATTTGACTATCTCCTCACATTTTTTATTTTGAAAAAAAAAAGAGAAAAAAGAAAAGAAAAAATTGTCTTTTGAGCTGTTCATTATAAAAGGTGTCATTAAGTTAATCTTATATATGTGAGACGCCTATTTTACTTCATTGGGTTGTCCATACCCAAAATGTGTTATGTCTTATTTTAGGCTTTGAATATAGCAAGGAATACCATTTGCATATTCCATCATGTTCATATTGTGCATTTTCTACTGATAATCTTTCAGATTCTTTGCAGTACTCATCATCCACAAGATTGGAATTACATTTGACCTGATTCCTGCCTCGACAGGATATGTAGGCGCCACGATGGCACGGTCATATACCTAGTGTGATTATTACTTTTCATTAGAATAAAAATCGGGACAGAATTTTTGAAGATATTTCAAAAATTCACATTACAGATAGTCAACAAGTCAAGATTGAAGATCATTTTGAGATGTGCCAAAATTCTAACTGGGACAGAATTTTGAGAAAGACCTCAAAATTCTGATAAGTACTGCCAGAAGCTTGATAATAACTACAAAGAGCATGCATCACAATTTAATTCATGCATTCTTAGTTAATATTCATGCATTGAGAGTCAATTCATGCATCCCTAGTTGATATTCATGCATTGAGAGTCAATTCATGTATCACGAGTTAATATTCATGCATTGCGAGTTAATCTTTATGCATCGAGTGTCAATTCATGCATCGCGAGTTAATTCATACATCATTAGTTAATTCATGCATAGAGAGAAAATTCATGCATCGCGAGAAGATTTCATACCTCGTAGAAATGTATGCATCGCGAGAAGATCTCATACATCACAGAAAATTCATGCATAGCGAGAAAATTTCATACCTCGCAGAAAATTCATGCATCGAGAGTTAATATTCATGCATCGAGAGTCAATTCATGCATCACTAGTTAATATTCATGCATCCCTAGTTGATATTCATGCATTGAGATTCAATTCATGCATCACGAGTTAATATTCATGCATTGTGAGTTAATATTCATGCATCGAGAGTCGATTCATGCATCGCGAGTTAATTCACGCATAGAGAGAAAATTCATGCATCGCGAGAAGATTTCATACCTCGCAGAAATGTATGCATCGCAAGAAGATTTCATACCTTGCGGAATTCATGCATCACTAGTTAATTCATGCATCGAGAGTTAATTCATGCATAGCGAGAAGATCTCATACCTCGCAGTTAATTCATGCATCGCGAGAAGATTCCATACCTCGCAGAAAATTCATGCATAGCTAGAAGATTTCATACCTCGCCAGAAAATTCATGCATCGCGAGAAGATTCCATACCTCGCAGAAAATTCATGCATCGCGAGAAGATTCCATACCTCGCAGAAAATTCATGCATTGCGAGAAGATTTCATACCTCGCAGAAAATTCATGTATCGCGAGAAGATTTCATTTCATACCTTGTAAAAATTCATGCATCGCGAGAAGATCTCATACCTCGCAGAAGATTCATGCATCACGAGAAGATCTCATACCTCGCAGAAAATTCATGCATCGCGAGAAGATCTGATATCTCGCAGAAAATTCATGTATCGCGAGAAGATTTCATACCTCGCAGAAAATTCATGCATCGCGAGAAGATCTCATACCTCGCAGAAAATTCATGCATCGCGAGAAGATCTTATACCTCACAGAAAATTCATGCGTCGCGAGAAGATCTCATACCTCGCAGAAAATTCAGGCATCGCGAGAAGATTCCATACCTCGCAGATAATTCCATTCATCGCGAGAAGATTTCATACCTCGCAGAAAATTCATGCATCACTAGTTAATTCATGCATCGAGAGTTAATTCATGCATTGCGAGTTAATATTCATGCATCGCGAATTAATATTCATGCATTGCGAGAAAATTTCATACGTCGCCGAAATCCCAGAGACACACTTATATTATACTAAGGTTACCCCCCTGAACTTATTTTTAATGTAATTTTCTACCCCTTTTTAGCCTACGTGGCACTATTTCGAAAAAAAAGTCAACCATCGTTGGGCCCACAAGATAGTGCCATGTAAGCTAAAAAGGGGTAAACAATTATTAATAAAATAAGTTCAGGGAGGTAACAGGACCTTAGTATAGTATACGTGTGTCTCTGAGATTTCGGGCATAGGTTGAGGGGGTACTTGGGAATTACCCCTAAATATAAAATTAATCTAAAGTTTGTTCTCACTCCCTTTCGGTTTATATAATTTTAATTTAACTTTTACATGAATATATTTTTAATAGAAAAAATACTTTTAAAACTTGTGGTCTAAAACAAACCATAGGTGTTCATATAACTATAAATCATCTTAATAAGAATGAAATGAATATTTTAAAGTCAAAATATTATTTAAATATATAATCATTCTTTTGAAACTGACTACAAAGAAAAATATGTCACATAAATTAAAGTAAAATTTTCATAAGTTTTCATAGTGTAAAGAGTTAATTACATTATATCGCCTTTTTTTTTAAATTACAAAATTTTCTTAGAATTAAATAATTTCATATAAATCAGCAGACATGTTGATACATTGATCATGATAAATTGCTATTGAGAAAACTTGCAGACACATAACTCATGGATGAATCTGGGAGGGGTTTATTCGAGAGAGAATATGAATGTATCCGGGAGGGGAGAAACATATCCAAGAGAAAATATGAATGTATTCAAGATGGGATAAAGATGTATTCAAGAGAGGACAGGAATGTATCTGAGAGAAAATTTTCGTAGTTTTTTTAAATAGTAGAAAATTTTAGAAACTGTAATAAAATAAGATATTAATATATATAATTATTTTTAACTTAAAATTAAAAAAAAATTAATTATATTAGGCCCGTGAACAGACCTTCAATTATCTAGTATATAATATATTTTCGAATATATATATATATATATTATTTTTATTTTTGCAATTTTACACTGTGAGATACTTCAACTATGATTTGTCTAGATACAATGTTAACTTATAAATATCTTTTCTCAATTAAACTTTAAATAATATTCTTTTTTTAATATCAAGTATTTCATGTTTAAACACATACTTTATATTATTTCTAAGAATATTATAATAAACATATATGGGAAGTACTTAATTGATTTATACTAAATATTGACCTATAATATCCTAGTTGGAATTAGAGAAAATATATCAAAGAACTAAATATTTTTCACTCCACCACTATATATTGGCTACATACTTTTTACATTCTCTTTATTCTTTCTTTGGCTTTGTCCAATTCCAATACTTTTTCTTAAGAGGTATTCACAAATTTCTTCAAAGTTGTTTTTTCCCTCTTTCTCTTCTATGTTTTTTCTTGATTTGTTTAAATGATTTTTTAGATTCTATAATTTTGAGTTATTAATTTTGTTGTTATCATCGTTATTTTATCTCTTTATCAGTTCTTAAATCTGCAACACTATTTTAAAAAAAATAAAAATTCGATGACGATTTTAACTTTTATCAAGCCTAAAAGGGGGGAAATGTGATTTTCTTTTGTTGTTCTTTTGTACTTTCCATATAGAATTTAAGATCAAACCTTTAAAGAATGTTTTTTGTCAATAATTAATATACATTTATTAATTTTGTAGGTTCAATGATTCAGATTTATTAAAGTTGTTGTGTTTTATTCCATTTGCTAATTTTTGAACTTGTCATACCCTCTTTCAAGATTTGATTGTTTTTTTTAAAAAAAATTTCTTCTTAAAAGTTGTCCTTTTCTTTATCTTTTTATTGTTGTTGTAATTTCCCTTTAGATTAGACCTTCTAAGTGAATTTAAGTGTATAAATTATTATTAATTTTTTGCTTTAAGGATATCCTATTTTATGCTTTGAAATCATAATTTTTGAAGGTTGTTTGCTAAATGAATTGATAATAGATTTAAGATTAATCTTTTCTTGGTTAGGTTTATACATACAAATAAAAATGCTTAGATCTTGGATTGCTAGATATTTTTTCAATTGTTTGACTGTATCTTATAAAATATATCACTTCTAATATTAATTTAATTATCATTTAATAAGTTAATGATAGATCTATGTTTCAAATATATTTTTGATGATTAATTATGATTGAATACTTTTATTTTTTTTTGTTTTATTTATTTATTATTATTATAGAAGGGTCAAAATAGATTTTGTTTTGACATAATCTTTTTGAATGATTAATTTTTAAGGTTAAAATCATGAGATTAGTTATCTTGGGATTGCAAATATTAATTTGATATAATTTAGATGCTCCTTAAACTATCCATTTGCATTTATAACTTTTTCCTTTTTGTTTATAGTGTATCATTTTTTTACTAGTATAACTTGACTATTTTTTATTATATTTTTTTTTTATCTATATATTAAAACTAACTCTAATTAACCCTCTATTCATTTGATCTTATTGTAGTGCAAAAATGGCTACTCATTCAACAGGACATGCTGCTGAAAAAGTTGCCAAAGCTTTTGTGGCTCAATACTATAACATTTTACAAACCCGAATCGACCAATCGTATCGATTCTACAAGGAAAAAAGTATTCTAAGTTGGCCATCGTCCGATGGTGAAATTATGTCTGTCACAACTTCTGATGTAAGTATTCTAACGGAGAATCTTAATAGTTCAGTTGGTTGACTATAATTTTTTTTTGTCACCTAAAGTTTCAATGTTTTTAACTTTGAATAAAATGTTTTTTCTATTTTTTTTTTAATTTTTGCTAAACATTTTTCTAATTTTAGGGCATAAGTGATTTTATCATGTCATCACACTTCAAGGGTAGCAAAGTTGAAGTCAAAAATGTTGACTCTCAATCATCTGTTGCTGGAGGTGTTTTGGTGATAATTATGGCTTACTTAATTGGGCAAGACAAGTCTAGAAAAAGGTTTTCTCAAACTTTTTTTCTTGCTCCACAAGAGACAGGATACTATGTGTGGAATGATATTTTTAGATTTATTGGTGAAGAAGAAAAATCTTCAACAATTGTTGAGGAAAATGGTTCAATTGATACTCCTTTAGGTATGTCTTATAATCGCGATGACCTGATTGTATAAAATATTTTATTTGTTAGCGCATGGAATTTTAACTGTATAGATTTGTTTTCCATTTGGATTATTAGCTATTCAGAACAATGCTGAAAACAACGTTCAGAGCAAAGCTGAAAATAACGTTCAGAGTAAAGCTGAAAACAACATTCAGAGCAAAGCTGAAAACAATGTTAATGATAAAGTTGACCAGAAGCCTTCAAGCCCAAAAGAACAAGAACAAAAAAAGAAGGACCCTGTGGGGCCCGCCATTGTTGAGAACGAGGCTCCAAAAATTACCTATGCTTCAATGGTTAGTAGAACTTTTATGAATCGTTTGATTCACATGCTAGTTATGTAAAAATCATAAAAACTTTTTTAAATTGTAATTTTACCTCTGAAGCTTTGTCTAATATATATTTTAATTCGAAATATTTTCTATAGATAAAGCAAGGTAGGTCCTCGCCACCAAAAAATGGTGGCCTCTTATCGGCTCCTAAAAAACCGCAACCCAACAACTTGGTGAAGTCTAGTTCGACTGGTGTGTTGAAAGTTGCAAGTACTCATTCAATCAAAGTTGCGCGAGACAATTATGATAATGACATTGAATGTAAATTTTTATTGTTTTAGTCAAATAATTGATGAAATTTTTATCATATTAAGTGAATTATTGAGTTACTCGTTTATATTTTACAGATAAATCGATATTTGTTGGAGGATTACTACCCAACACAACAAAAAATGATTTATATGCTGTTGTTAAAGAGTTTGGACCCCTTCACATTCAAGATGTTCAACTAAAAGCTTATGAGGCATATCAGGTATATATATGTATCACTTTCATTTTATTTTTCGATTTATCATTTATTTAGAACTTATTTTTTGTTTAATGATTAAGTATTTATATATATTGAACTCTTTTTTTAATGTAGGATGGATATTGTTGTGGTTTTGTGCATTTCCAAGATGCAATTTCTGCTCAAAAGGCTGTCTATGTAATGAATTTTCCACATTTTAATCTTCAAAAATATTTATCGGTTTAAAGTTTATTGATCGTCTTATAATGTTTATCTTTTTTCTTTAATGTTCGATTCAAGACTCATCACATTATGGTGAAGGGCAAACGAGCTTACATGAGATACAAGAGACATAACAAAGGTACTTATATATGTGTGTGTGTTTGTCGTTTTATTCTGTTATAATATAAGCATCAATTATTGATTTCACAGTTTGAACTGATGAAATTGATAACCTATAGGTCATAGAGATGATTTTACTATTACTTCAAGACTTACTTTCTTTATTATATCGTAATTTTTTTCAGTTCACGGAGATAGGGCAAATTCTCCATCGGAGAGAGGTGAGTTTCAAGGTGGTCGACGTTCGAGGAGCCGGCCTCAAAGTTCTGATGGACGTTGGGGAGAAGGTTACCAACAAAAGTACTATCATTAGTGTTGTTTTAAGCTAAATTAATTATATCAAATCTTGTTATGGTTTTATTGCATGTTCATGTTGAAGGTACAATATTTGGTGTTTGGATGGTTTTAAAAATTAATACTTCAACTTTATAGATTTTTATATCTATATAGTTTCAACTCTTTTTGAAGTTTCTTCAATAGTTTACTGTATATTGTATGTGACTTTTGTTTAGGTCTATTATTATTTCTGAGATCCAGATATTATTACCTAGGTTCCTAAATTTAGAAGGAACTAAAATGTAGCTAGTATTATTGAGAGTCAACAGGGGGAGGGTGAATTAAAACTTCCTTTAGTCGACTTCCTATAGTAGTCAGTCAACTTACATACACATTAATAAAACAAATATATAGAAATAGTAAAATGCAGTAAGTAAATAACACAGAGAGTTTTTATACTGGTTCGAAACACCGATGTGGTGCCTACGTCCAATCCCCTTGGGATACAAGGGTTTCTTAAGAGCTTTGAAGTGAACTATAGTAGTACATAGTTTCTGTGATTTGATCATGTTTGATGTGCAAATCATATTGCTACCTTGACACTACCACTATTTGTAAACCTACACTCAGATTCTTTCTTTTTCTTTTCTTTTCAATTGTACCATTCACGTGTTTACAAAGCTTTAGGAACGATAAAAGAAGGTTGTACTATAAGCTCAAGTGAAGTTGCGTACTTCACACTTAAGTCTGGGGGTAGTTTATACATGCATAGACCCGTGCTCTGGTAAGGAATAACACAAGGAGTATTTATCTCAATCAAGGATAATTGAGAGATTACTTAATTGAGGCGATTTGTTGATCCATGTCCATATTAAATATGTGCATGGTAAATCACTTCTCTATCCTTCTTGGCTTGGCCGGCTTGATTCTTTTCTTGTCTGGTCATCAGATCTCGAATCTTCGGCTTGATTCACGTCTCTTCCTTTTCTTGATAACTTGATTCTATGTTAGGCTTTGATTTGCTAATCTCTTGATTTTGTCTTGTCAATCAAGGTATGCTTGATTGAGCTATTTGTTGGATTTGGGGCTATTTGTTTATTGATTCTGATTCCTTTAAATTAAGGTTTTTCTTTCTATCAATTTCTATAAGGATCAACCATATATTTCTTTCCATCTTGGTGTTGTCTGCATGGATCATTTCTTTTTTTATTTAGTGGCCTCCGAAAATTATGAGTAAGGTGTTAAATGTCTATTATCAAAATCAACCAACTCTAAGAGACCACATACTTGTGCTTCTCCAGAACCTTTGCAAGGGGGCGAGGTTTCTTCGAAGCCTTACATTTTGAGGTAAATGCTCTCTTCTTTGAGGAAACAGGCGGGGAAGCCATTGATCCTTTAGAAGAATCTCAGGAAAGGGACAAGATGTCCACTTCAAAAGAAGTTGAAGGGGCAAAGGGTATTCGAGAAGCCATGGAGCGAGTTCTAGTCATGTTAGGTTGATGAAGAGAGAAGAGAAGAGGGAGAAGAAATGTCTTTGAAAGGAAGGGAGGAGTCAGAAAGGAAAATAAAGAGAACACATTAAATGCATAATGAATATAGGTTAATTAAAACATGTAATACCAAAGTTGTTTTTGAGGAAACAAAATATCTCTTCAAGTAGAGGTTTTGTAAAAATATCAGCTAATTGATTCTTAAAATCTATGAATTTCAACGAAAAATCATCATTTTCAACGTGATCACAAATAAAATGATGTTTGATATCAATATGTTTAACCCTGGAATGATGCACATTATATTTAGAGAGACTAATATCACTATTATTATCACAAAAATCGGAATAGCTTAATAAGAGAGAGAATTGAGTACCACAACTTCCAATGGCTAGATATACAGATTCAGTAGTAGATAATTAAAGCAACCGAGGTTTGTTTCTTGTTGTGCCATGAGACTAGGGATTGTCCAAGATTTGGCATGTTCCACTTGTATTCTTTCAGTCATTTTTGTCACCTGAAAAGTTAGCATCTGAGTATCCAATTAAATCAAAATTAGACGAGTGAGGGTACCATAGCCCTAATTTAGTGGTGCCAATCAAGTAGCGAATACTTTGCTTTGCTGCAGTAAAATGTGATTCCTTCGGGTAGCCTAAAATTTCGCACATTTGCATACATGTACATGATGGCTGGTCAACTAGTGGTGAGATATAGTAGTGAGCCAACCATTCGTCTATACATTTTTTCATCCACATCTTTCCTGGGTTCATCTTTTTCAAGCCATGTAGAAGAACTCATCCGGGTTCCAAAAGTTTTTCCTTTTTTGAGTCCAAATTTCTTTATTAGCTCCTTTATATACTTGGTTTGACTAATGAAAGTTTCATTAGTTGACTGTTTGATTCGTACTCCGAGGAAGAATGTGAGTTCTCCTATTAGACTTATTTCAAGTTCACCTTTCATTAATTTGCAAAATTCTCACACAAAGAAGGATTAGAACTTCCAAAAATAATATCCTCAACATAAATTTCAGCTATAAGAATATATAAACTAGTTCTTTGAATGAAAAGAGTTGTGTCAATTTTACCCCTTTGGAAATTATTTTGAAGTAAAAAAGTGATTAATCTCTCTAATTAGGCTTTTGGAGCTTGTTTGAAACCATAAAGAGCTTTGAAATTTGTATTTAATCAGGACAAGAAAGATTTTCAAAATCGAGGAGTTGTTTGACAAAAACTTCACTTTTTACAAACCATTTAAAAATACACGTTTTACATTCATTTGAAAAAGTTTAAAGCGCTTACAACATGCATATGCGAGCAAAATTCGAATAGATTCTAAACTTGCCATGGAAGCAAAAGTTTCATCGTAATCAATACCTTCTTGTCGTGAGTATCCTTGAGATCCTAATCTTGCTTTGTTGGGAATACATTTTCCATGTTTATCCAGTTTATTCCAAAACACCCATTTGGTTCCAATTACTGAGCAATTCTTTGATCTTTCGATAAGAGTACGTATTTTGTTTCTTTCGAACTGATCAAGCTCTTCTCTCATTGCTTGTACCTATGACTCGTCTACCATAGTTTCATTTACTCGCTTGGATTCCATTTGAGATATAAGAGCCACAAAAGTTTGTTTTCTGAGGGAAGATTGTATCTGGATTTTGTCATCAGGTTTCCCGAGAATGGAGTTCTAAGGGTACCTGACGTTGTCTCCGTTCTCTTGAAATATTGGCTTTGTCGGCTGGGGTAGTCGACTCCACCTCTGCAGTAGTGACTCTTCAGTATTAATTTCAGTGTTGACGATTGATGTACTTTTCGTTGGATTGGGAGAAGTAATTCCATTGTCACCGCTTCAACTTCATGTACTCTTGGATTAATGTCATCAAATACCACATGTACAAATTCTTCAACACTTCAAGTTCATTTCTTAAAAACATAAAAAGCCCTGCTAATAGGAGCATAACCTAGCAAGATACCTTCATCGCTTCTTGGATCAAACTTACCAAGATTATTCCTACCGATATTGTGGATGAAACATTATCACCCAAAGGGGTGGAAATAGATTATGTTTGGTTTCTTACCTCTCCATATTCATACGGAGTCTTCTTTAGTATAGGTCTGATTAACACCTGTTAAGAATATGACAAGCAATACTTACGACTTCTGTACAAAAATAATAAGGTAGACTTCGATCTAGAAACATTGTTCTTTGTTGTATCTTGTAGTGAACAATTTTTCCTTTCTACTACTCCGTCTTGTTGAGGTGATCTGGGTGAAAAGAAATTTTAAGTAAAGCCGTTTTGAGCATAAAATTCTTCAAAGACCTTATTCTCAAAGTCACCACCATGATCACTATGGATAGTTGTAATGAAATATTAAGCCTCTAATTGAACTTTTCTACAAAATACTTCAAACTTAGCAAAAGCTTCATTTTTATGAGTTAGAAAGATAACCCATGTAAACCTTGAGAAGTCATCAACAATTACAAAAGCATATCTTTTAACTCTAATGCTGGTAGTTCGAGTAGGACCAAACAGATCCATATGATGAAGCTGTAGGGGTTTAGATATACTTACAATATTTTTTTTTCTTTGAAGGATGAACAAGTTTGCTAACCCATTTGGCATGCATCACAAATATGATCTTTCTCAAACTTTTGTTTTGGCAGACCAATGACTAGTTCGAGTTTGGAATGTTTTTCAAAATCATACATACTTGTGTCTCCAAGCTTTTGATGTCATAGCCAAGGATCACTTGAAACTGCAGTAAGACAAGTAAGAGATGTAAAATCAATATTATTTAAAAGGTTATTAACTCGATCTCCTACAAGAGTTTAGTTTTTTCTCAGAATGTTTGATGATGTAGTTGGTTGTGTTGAAAGTAACTTGAAATCCAGAATCACATAGTTGACTAATGCTAAGAAGGTTATGTTTGAGTCCCTCAACCAGATACACTAACTAGATTGCATGATGAACTGAGTGTAATAATCCTGACTCCGGTTACTTCCCCTTTAGCATTGTCTAGAAATATGAAACAACATCCATCCGTTCTTTTTATAGTTTTGAAGTTTTCTTTCTTTTCTCACATATGTCTGGGTATAAACTGTCGTGTACCCACATTCTTTTTCTATAAGTTTTCTTGAATTTCTCCTGCAAAACAATAAGATTAATTTCTTTTAGGTACGCAAGTATTTTTGGAGCCTTCATGATTAGAAACTTTTGATCTCCAAATTCATTTTCTAGAAGAATATTTTCTACAATTAAAAGATTTGTGACCAAGATCACCATAAGTGTAACAAGTAATTTTAGTAGGAATTTTAGGAGAGTAGGAATTAGAAGCTATTTGATAATGGGAACTATGATTGGAAGATTTTCTTCTATAGAGCATAGTTCTGTTAAATCGGATAAAACTATGAATTGGAGATTTCTAATGTTGTTCAACTGCATTTTGACTTCCTCTAGCTCTTTTGTTAGTAAATCGTCTTCAATCTAACTTACTTTGAGAAAAATCTGCCTATCTTTTTTTTCTTGAGCAATTTTATTCTATTCGTCAATAACCTTTTGTAATTCATCGCAATTATGTCCAAAGAATTTTGTAAGTCGTTACAATTAGGGCAATTAAAAGGTCTTATGTCACTTGTTTCATCTCTTTTCATGAAACATAGATAGATCATTTCATCATGATCATCGTCGTTTCTTTCTCCTTGACCCTATGCTTCGAGACTTGTTGAATCTTCATTTCTTCAATTGTTTCATCTTCTCCATTCTAGGCAGGTTTGTTTGATGTGTCCTGGCTTTCCACAGTAGTAACATCGATCATATTTCTTTTGAAATCATTGTTCTTAAAACTCCTGTTGAGATCTCTATCTTCTTTATCTAAGCATTTATCTCGCTCCTCAATTTATAAGGGCCATTCATTCGTCTCGATTTTCATTGACTTCTCCAGTTGTCTCAACCGTAAGTGCCACAATCTTATTTTTATCATCTTTCTTGTACCTTTTAATATGATTATGTTCATAAGCCATCAAGTTTCCTCGAAGTTCATTATACGTCATTTTCTATAGAACTCCATCTTCAAGAGTGACAACTTTAGTTTCCCAAGCTCCGGGAAGACTTTCTAACAAGTTTTCTGACTTGGAGTCCATTTGAATATAACATTTCAAGTGATTTGAGTTCAAAGACAATTTTACTGAATCTCGAGAAAATGGCTTCTACATTTTCATCTTCAGCCATTTTATACAATTCATATTCATTTACAAGTGAATTGTCCGAGCTTTTTTCACCTTGGTAGTTCCTTCATAAGTTACTTCTAGTTTGTCTCACATTTCTTTCGCAGTTTCACATGTTTATATCTTGTCATAATTAGCTCTGCTCATTACACAATATAACAAACTTATAGCTCTAGCATTAGTTTGAACTATCTTTTGTTGTTACTTTGTGATATTGAGTGATTCAGGATCAAATGGCTTCTCAGTGCCATCTTTTTCGGTAAATTCATAAATAGGCTTTGGGCCCTTTTTGATCACTATCCATGTTTGATGATCATTTGAAGAGACAAAGATTTTGAATTTGTCTTCCCAGTGAGAGCAATGTTGTCGATTGAAGTATGGTGGTCGATGTGAAAGAATGATCATCTTGAAGTAGAGTACCAGGAATTTGATAGAGTGTCATTGAATCTTTGCTCACATATAGTTAAACACTTAATTAGGGAGACCTGTTACGAAACCAATTAAAAGTCAAGAGAAGGGGAGTGAACTAAAATTTCCTTCAATCGACTTACCTGCATGTTCGTAAAACAGATATATATATATATAGTGTTGCAGGTCTTGCTACTACTTTGTTCCACAAGGCCCCGTTACGCGCCTTCCATATATGGTATATGAGTGCAGCTAAAATTGCTTTGATTATTGTTCTGCAATACCCCCTTTAGCTTTCCTTGCAATTCTCCTCCATATTCCTTCAATACTTGTGTTGTTGATCTCTATCTTCAACCAATCAAGTACCCCTCTCAAGCATTCCTTTGAAAATACACATTCAAAGAATAAGTGATCAATGCTTTCTGGACTACTTCCACACAATAAACCCTCTTTATCTTGACATATTTCCATTTTCGAAAGTCTATCTCTAGTTAGTAATTTTCCTTACAAGAGCACGGGTCTATGCATATGTAAACTACCCCCAGACTTAAGTGTGAAGTACACAACTTCACTTGAACTTATAGTACAACCTTCTTTTATCTTTCATAAATCTTTGTAAACACGTGAATGGTACAACTTATAAGAAAAGAAAAGGAAAAAATCTGAGTGTAGGTATAAAAGAGAGGTAGTGTCAAGGTAGCAATCTGATTTGCATATCAGACAGGATCGAATCGCAGAAACTCTGTACCACCAAAGTTCACTTTGAAGCTCTTAAGGAAACCCTTGTAACCTAGGGCGACTGGACGTAGGCACCAAATCGATATTCCAAATCAGTATAAAACTCTTTGTATTATTTACTTATTGCATTTACTATATATATATATTGAAGAAGATCAAAGAGGAGATAAGGAGCAGGACAAGTGGAAACACCCCAAAGAAATGCAATAGTGTAGACAAAGGTTGGATAGATATGTTTTTTTTTTTTAATGTAGATAGTGCACATGAACATAGATAGAGGATAGAGGAGGTAAATGAGTGAAGAATTGTAATTGAAACATATTTGGAATTTAATAAAAGTTGTTAGTTCGACCAAAAAAAAGGAAAAACCCAAGGGGGATTTATATCAATCAAGGATAATTGAGAGATTCCTTGATCGAGGTGATTTGTAGATCCATGTACATATTAGCTATATGTGCATGGTAAGTCGCTTCTCTATCCTGCTTGGCTTGGCTGACTTGATTCCTTTCTTGTTTGGTCAGCAGATCTCGAATCTTTGACTTGATTCATTTTTGTATTGTCTACGTAGATTACTTCCTTTTTGATTTCGTGGCCTGCGAAAATTGTGAGTAATGTATTAATTGTCTATTATCAAAATCAACTAACTCTAACAAGTTAGCAATTATATGTTACATTTTCAATAGACACGTAAATCATTTATGGCCTCACTTTTTTTTTCTTAGAGAAAATGAATTATTTGGACTTTATTATAGTAGGTTGGATCCTTTTTTTCTTTTTTAATTATATAGTTATTATATTCTATTTATTTCTCTTGGTCCACCTTTCATTTTCAATAACTAACTACGTGGTCATGGTGACTAAAGTTTTGATAACCATACATTATTCCACCTATTTTCTCTAAGTATTCTAAAAATATAGCTAATAACCATATAATTTTTTTTAGAAGAATACATGGTTGTGTTTGAAGTAGGGGTAACGTAAAATTGTCTTTGTGTGATTTATATGTCATAAGTTCGAGCTGTAAAATTGTGTCTATGTGATTTATATGTCATAAGTTCGAATCATAAAATTGTCACTGTCTGATTTATATTAAAGAAAAATTACTCAATTTATTTATACTTTTTTTTTAGGATCATCTACAATCTAATGTTGAACAAATTTTAGCAGAAAAATCTCTCCTCTTCAATATAATAGTGATGTTTAGATCAACTTGTACGTTAGCTATTGCTTCCTCGTATGTGTATTTGCTAAATCTATCCATCGAGGCTTAGACTGGTGAGAAGAAATTTCTAGAAGGCTTTTTTGTTTTTGGTATTAGAGTTTTATAGCTAGTAATTTTCCATGAATAGCATATTTGGAATTTCCATTTTTTTTATGTGTTTGTGAGACAGAGCTAGGATTTGAACTTAACGTGTTCTATATCTAGGATAGGCGATATTAGGTGTTAGTAATTGAGTTCTGAATTTAAAAATTTTGTACATATATTTACTAGATTTCTTAATTAGCACGAATACAGAGTTTGGACTAAAGTTACTGGTTCAGCGGAACTTGTAGGTAACCTTCTAGCTCCGCCCCTAATAGATCAAGACTTGTATATGGAGTTTTGGGTTGTTGTAGCAGCTGCAGGAGCAGGTTATGTAGCACAATGTTTGCAAAGTTCATCAGATGAAAAGGGCAACTTATTAGTAGATAACAAGAAGAATTTGTTGCATCAACTACGCGAAAAAGTGTGCCCTTTTCACATATTAGCTCGAAAAAGAGCTAAAAAGGAAGTCTCAGATGATGAAGAAGTTTTCAGATTCAGACATCTTAATCTTGATTCATCAGATTGCCTCGAGAAAGATTCATTTTGTCCATCCTCAGCAAAAGAATATACAAGTACCAGGAACAAAGATTCTGGTGGATCATTCAATACAACAGGTTCTAACTTCAAAAAGTTTATTTGGATTTAACGTATATATACTGACAGCGTAGAGAAATTTTACAGTATATGTGTTTATGATATGTTGTAGCGCGTAACATGCCTTATTTTCTAGGTTGTTGTTTGCTTGTATTTGTGGTTTGGAGTTATCTGTAGTTATGATCATTTAGGTGATGGTGTTGGTGTACATATCTGTTGTTTCTGCTTAGTTCTACTTATTGCACTTATTACCAGATCATGTGAGTCAAATGGCTTTCGGGAACAACCTCTCTACCTTCACGAGGTGTTATAGGATTTGACTTAAAAATTGTCACTTTGTGAGTAGGATTCAACACGGGTGCAGCAATATTTTTGTAGAGTTCGAGCAACATAAGCAAAAACATAAAAGCAATTTAGTTACCTAAATGCAATGGCTCTATATAAGCCAAAACTAATGTTGCTCAGACTCTTTAACAAATGTGACTAGATGCGTGTCCGATCCTCCAAAAATGAATACGACATGTGTGTATGACAACGTTTTTGGAGAGTCCGAGCAACCAATTTAGTTACCTAATATGCGTTGTTTCTGTTTCTCCCTTGTCTTGATTCAAGCAGGGCTACCAAATGGAATGGCTTTATTCTATATGGGAATTGTTAGTGGCATGATGTCTGCTGTTATTGCAAACAGTAAAGAGATAGAAAAGGTGAATGAGAAGTTAAAATGGACCAAGAATTTAGTTCAGAAGTTAGAAAATGAGCTCAATGTGAAAGAGATTGCTAATGATGATTATGAGAATCCAAATCTATGTAGTCCCTCTATGTCAACTGTTGATGAACCAACCAGTCAAGCAGAGAAACACGAGTCGATGAGCGAAATTGAGGCAGAGCTTGAAGCTGAATTACAAAGGTTGGAAATCAGCTTGAAGGTTTCAACCTTTGAAAGAATATTTGACTGTGTTGAGGTAAGCCTGCATTTAGCTATACTTCTACTTTTTGACAAAAAATTCTTATTTTACTTCTGTGAGTAGTATCTCTGATTCATAAAAATTTAAAATTTTTGCAGCTAAATCCAGAAGATGAAATAAATGTGGTTCATGGAGACTTGAAACTAGATTGCCTCAATGTGCAGAGCCCTGATTCATCAGGATCAGATAGTGGAACTTGGATTGATCATTCTAAACCTGCCAACCATCCTGTTTCCCCGAGGGAGCTAAGCTCGCGTCTGCATGAGGTGATAGAATCCAGGCTAGAAGCTCGAATTAAGGAGCTCGAAGCAGCCCTTTATCATAGCCAAAATAGAGCTTGTTCATTGGAAACACAACAGAATCTCTCTCAAAAGGCCTTTGCATTGCGCGAATCAGAGTCCTCCTCATGTTGGTATCATGAGGCTGATGAAGAGACCACCAGTATCAGGCATGGAAGTGAAAATGCTTTTGACACTAATACAACAACCCCTCCTTTTGATGGAGGATTGATTGATAGCCCAAACGAAGAACAGGGTGGCCTGGTGCACGAACGTAAGCAGCCTACCTTGATACAATTATTAAAGACAGAATCCATGGCTCTAACCCGTGAGCTACATGTCTCACGAAAACAACATTACCATTGCTCCAAAGTTCCCATTCATTGATAGACCAGATATGATGGGAAAATGATCATATCTATATTATGTTGTCTTCTGTTATTTTTTATGTTACATTGGTATCTTCTTACAACTCTTTTGAGTATAGAGACAGAATGTGCAGTGTACATGTAAAGATTGAAGAATTTTTTATAGATCAATAGACATTAGGGATAGGGTGTTATTCTGTATACTTGAGATGATGTATCATTTGTGCCATGGGGTTCAAGTTTCAACTGAATCCATCATTTTTTACACAAAACATAGATGTAAGGGAAACACATAGATTTCCATAAATACTATATTCTGAACTCATAATTTCAAAAGCACAACGAGTTCGATAGTAAAGAATATGAAAGTTAAACCATCATGTTCAAGTCATGGATTCACCTCTGGTCCAAGCCAGAGACGATGAGAAAGGCTGTACATGTGGAGAAAAACTTCATTTCCAGCTTAGTCTGCTTTTCTGAATCTAATGCAGAGAAGAGGAATAGTAGCTCAGATAGGCAAAAGCAAAAGTTCTGTCTTGTCAGCTTAACACATAAAGAAGCTCCAGAACAAGATGAGACAATGAAGAATCAAATGATTGTGGCGATTTCCACTCCATCTTCATTATAGATGTTAAGATCTGTTTACAATGGAAGAAGTTTCTTGTGCTTAAAGTAAATCATGAAAGCAATGTATAAGACCAAACAAAAGATTCCAGTGATGATAATAGTCCAGTTAAACCCATCCGGATCGTCAAAAACTGTGGTTTTCAAGTTCATTCCAAATACTGCAGTTACCATAGCAAATATTGTTGCCACAAAAGTGGCAGCTGTTAGAAGCAACTCAAATTGTATTAGCTGATTCTGGACATTGGCCTGTAACATAATAAAATTTTGAGTGAGTTTCATGAACATTACAGTGTAGATACGTGTGTCTTTAATGTATATGAAAAGTTATGCTACAACAAAAGACATCAAGAAAAAAGGGAACATTAAAAGATTATCCGCAAGTTAGTCTTACAAGTTTTATATTGATCAGATCCTCCGTATCATCAATATATTCTTTAAGCTGCAACATATGAGAGAACAAACGTGAGAATACAAATTCATCAGTTGGAATGTTGAATCAAATTAATTAGGAGCTCGAGTGTTAGTCATCACTCATCACTATTAATCAAATTTAATAAGAGGCCATGCATTATGAGTTATGGGAGAAAATCTTGGTGTATGGACTATTTGACTCTTCAATGGATGATTTTGAAGGGATTAAATCATCGATGCTATTAGTTAGGGGTCTCTGTAGTCTGCAGTATCTTTACCAGAATAATTCACACATTGAAAAGTTTAAAACCAATAAATAGGGGTAGATTAAGCAACTAAACAACATACAACCTAAAGGCAAGGAAGTGAATGACGCACCCAAGGTTGTACAGAAATGTTAGTATCAAACAGTAATATAAGATCTACTTAGTATACCCCCTTAATATTAATCAAAAGCTGGATTACTCCCATGATTCTCCCCTTGTCCGTAAACCAGAACCCGAGGCTATATTTTAGCAAATAATCCTTCCGTCTCAATATATTTGTCTCACTTTCCTTTAGTCTGTTTCAAAAGAATGTCTGTTTCCTTCTTTTTTGGCAACTTTTTGACTCTAACTTTCCACATGGCACGTTTAAGACCACAAGATTAAAGGACATTTTGGTCATTCTACATATCTTTAGTTGAAGACCACAAGATTCTTCTAGACTTTCTTAAAATCTATGTCAACTCAAAACCAAACAAAAAAATAGCAGCGGAGGAAGTAAATCTTAAGATTATTTGGTAAGAATCGTAATCCAACTCTACTTGCATTTCTTGAATCTATCAGGGAAGGAGTTCAGTTCATTCTAATTTAATTATTTTTGCAGTATAAATATAAGATTTTCTGGATATGAAGAAGAAAAGCTATTAATATAAGAATCTCTTACTGATGACAACTTGTTCAGAGCGCTGTCAATGACCACAAAATATGTTTCAAGCAACATTTCAAGCTGATCAATATTTTCTTGACAATTAGATGAAGCTGAAATGCTTCCGTGTTTGCTTGAGCTCAAATTACTGAATGCCCGTTGCAACTTATGCATCCCAGTAGTTGATGATGCAGGTGATACTGGAGCAGATCTTGCTGCTCCTCTAATTTTTCCATATATATCCGCTTGATCATATGAATCATTATTTAAATAATCCTCCTTCCTCTGTTTCTTCTCTGTTAAGTACATCTCAGCCATGTCACCATCATCATCCATTAGATGTTCTATTTCATCACATACCTGAACGTTTTTCAATAAGTAATAATTTTATTAAGGTACAGAATACGTATAAGAGGAAGACATATGTGACTCGTATTCAACTAATACAGGTATTGGAGATCTGCATGCCTGAACATTTGTTTATAAGCTTAAGTGGTCTGACAGATAATGAAGCAGTATCAGACTACATACAATCATACCTTTTGGACGCGCTGAGTCAAGGCAAGCAATTGACCTTTCAATCTACGAACTCGTTCCAGATTTAGAGTGTTAATAGATGACGCTAGTTCATCAAGCACGGGGTATACTTCCAGTTCTAATTCTTTCACCTGTTTGATTTAGAAAGACATGAAAAAGAAGTTTTGATTGAGACGAGAAAATATATACGTTTAATCATGAGAATTACTGCATTTTGTTTGAGGTACTGGATACAGAGAGACAAACATGTCGAAGTGCATCATATTTAGGCCAACACATCACATCATGATGATGATAAAACTGAGTAATAAACAAAACAGATGGGATTTACTAACATCCAAGAGCAATTGATGCAAAGCACCTTGAATCCATTTTTAGTTAACCAACATAGAACCATAAAAGCTCAACTTAAAATGGATCAAGCTGCAACTAAGCTTTAAGATACAGGGCTTGCCTAGTGCGGTTACCTCTCCTATGTGGTTTGTGAGCTATTGCATAGGAGCGGGGGTTTTACCCTGTGCGCACCCAAAGGGTAGCGGCTGCAGGTTTCCCTTGTCATAAAAAATATATATATATATGTATATATATTCTATTACTCCTATCTGCAGTTCCTTTTTTTAAATACACCTGTGGTGTCCAGGAAAGCTTACGCGCCATGAACTAATTCCACGGGATACCTCCCACCAACAATAGGTACTACCAGGTAACTTTTCCCTCCAAGGTTCGGACAGATGTAAAGGTTTGAACCTGAGACATCATGGTCCTCAACACACTTAATTGACTACTAGACTTAAGATATTTATCACATTATGCAATAATGGCACACATATTGGAGCTAGTATATTATGCCTACAATGGACAGCAAATATTCTAGTCTATTACACAAAAGAGTTATCAATCTGCCACCAAAAGAGTCTTTTGCATACCTGAGCATCAAGAGACAAGCAAGTTAGCTCCAAAACAAGCTCAAGGGCTCTGAACTCGAAAGGAAGACCATCTGAATAAAAAAACACCACTCATTATGAAAAAAAACTGAAATTTCTTCTATAGAGAGTTCACCGTTTATCAAAAGAAACATCACACCAGGGTAAAATAGGTTCAAACAGAGGGGAGGGGAGGGGACATAGAGGATTCATCGAACAGACGCCAACAAGTTTGGGATGGTGTACTAGCTGTTGCATTGAAAGACATATGACATCATGCTAAATGAATGCAAAGAACAGAGAACGTTTCAGAATCACTGTAATTACATGCATCCCTCAAACAACAAAAACACCATCGGTTGCTGAACATGCTCAAGTGTCAGTTCATTTATACTAGAGGGGATATCATCCATTGCTTCTAATAGCTATAGATACTACTTTTATGGATACATAAAGAACTGCAGATGCTAAGTACAGAAGTTTGATTAAATTAAAGTCAAAGACGTAAGACAGGCTGTTCTTACAAAGCTCAGGCAAGGTGGAACAAAATTTAAGGCTAATTTTTATATTTCGTTCTGCAATTTAGTAGGTCAAAGTAGCATTTGGCAGAAGCAACATTAAGTGCATGCTACATGGAAAAAAACAGCTGGATAACATAACTGTTATAACAAGCTTGGAACTCAATACCTTGAATCTTTATCAATTTCTTTTCCAATATCTCCTTTCAATTGAGGTCTTTATATATCCAAATTCACTGTTAAGAAAATATCATGGCTACACAACATAAAAGTTTCCAGAATTAAGCCATTACCAATAGTGAGAAATATCCCCAACTTCTAGCATCATCCAAGTTTTCCATTTTTTACTTTAATAATTGTTCTTATGCAGACTCAGGAATGGATTTAGATGCTAATTGCCATGCAAAAGAGGAACCAAGAACTATTTCCAAGACTTCTTGATCTCTCTTTCTGTATAGATAAGTTCAGAAGTTTTGTTATGCTTATACAACCATAATGCCATTCATAGATAAAACCAGATACAAATATTAAAATAAGAAAACCAACATCACAGAGTTTGCTCCCCACATAGAATGCCACAAGCTTTGACCTACTCAACTGTTTCCGTTGAGGGGGACAAAGAGGTGGATCCAATCAATTTCAGCAATTCATGCTGCATTTTCTTGTGTTATGATTTAGAATTACATGGATCTGATTCAGACATAGACAGAACAACATTCAACAATCATGCCTCAATCTCAAACAATTCCAATACAGATGCCTTGAAAAAATAGGCTTTCTGCATTAAGCACTTTGCTAATAAAATTGTGCCAATCCAACTCTGGAAAATATAGCCTCTGTGCGATTTGTTTGTCTCTTTAGCCTTTCCAAGAGTGTGACAGGTTTTCTATGAGAAGTCGTCTTTCACTTCTCCTTTTAACCCTGGAATGCAGAACCATAAGTGCATCATATTTTCCAGATAGCATCTGAAACTTTTAAGTTCTACTTTCAATACATTAATGGTTATCTCACTATTGAACTTGGTCTAGCTGGACTAAAGAAGTCACAGTTAACAGTTAAACTGGCATGGAGGGCGGAATAGTTAATTTTTAGTCAACATTACGATCCATTGGTGCAAGACAATTTAAACAAAAAAGAGATAACCTAACAATAAGCTAGATTGCATAGAACAGGAGCATCTACTGGCTTTCAACTCTTCGACAGAAACTAGCTTTCACTGGTTTTCATTGCTTTTGAGAAAAAACCAAGCTTTATGCAGAAAAATAAATAGAAATGGATTTACCCGGCTGATCTCTATTTATCTGAAGGCGTTTACACAATTCAGACTCGTATTGCAGTACACAAGCATCCAAAGAATTCATCAGTATAACCTCATCAGCTGTGATGACACATCTGATCTGTTCAAGGTTTACCACAATAGCTTGCTCTCGTCCTAATATTGTGGAGGGATAGATAAACTTAGGGTCCAAAAGCCGGAGATCCCTGGCTGGCAAAGAACAATGTCTCATAACGGTAGCCTTATCCAATTCCAAAATTTTTGAATTGCCATGCTCATCAATCTTTATCCAAGAGCGACTCCCATGACCTTGGCCTCTCCTCTTAATACCAGGTAGACCAGACCCATGAAAGTTGTTGTTTGCCTGTACATCTGAATAAAACCTAGTAGATGTAGATTCTGGAAAATCAGAAGGACCATTTTCTTCTGCCATTTGCTTTCACTTTCTGTGAGTTAGGAACAAACCTCAGAAACAAAGATTTCAGCATTGATCAAAGCCCCAAGTACTTACTCCAACTGCAGCACTGTTGCTTTTAGCAAAGCGTTAGTGTTAGCAACTGTAGTAGCTTTTCTTATTATGGTTCTTATTACTTTTAAGTTAAAATCTTCTACTCCTGCAAAATAAATTGTGAACAGAAGAACCACATAATCAAATAGATGTAACTTGTCAAAAAAACAAAATAAGTAAATGTAATTTTCACTATAGCTTCATCTAGACAGCAAAAGGCTTAAGTTACATAAGAGCCTCAGAAGAAAAGTTATGAACACATTGATCCTGAAACACACTCCCAAACGGCTACTAGAAAATGTGACAAACATGTGGTTTTTGGTCCACTCTTAATCAGAAACATTTTCTCCTTGATTTTCATCCTTCTACAATCCTCATCAAAATAATTTCCTCACGTCTAAGCATAGGCCAAAATCAGGGACAAGCAAAACCCTATTTCAACATCAATCTTCTTTTGCATTTGTATGCAAGGAGATTTAGAATTAGGAATTAACAAGAGGAGTCTGATGTCATGGTTTCATAGGCTCCAAACATTTTATGTATGTTGCTATCCCAGTTCCACAATAAGAATGTATGTTGTAAGCATAATATGAATCCACTCTGAAAGCAAATCCTATTCATGCAACCCCAGATCAAAAGTAGCATGGAAACTCCTTCCAACATCAAAAAAGATTTAAACACTCAGTATAAAAAGGAAGAGATAGAGGATATTCAAATAGGAGGTTATAACTTGCACTAAGTGTAAATTATCCAAGCAGTTAAGTGAGTTATTGATCCAAAACCAAATTCCAGAATAAGAAGGTACCACAAGTGTAAAATAAATGCAAGTTTGCATGTTAACGAAACGTGGAACCATAGATCAACATCAATCATTTTTCGGATTCATTGCTTTAGTTCTCATATTTGGTAAATCGTAAGTCAACTTAAAGATACATCACTAATTTTTCAGATTCTTTGTTTTAGTTCTCATTTTTGGTAAGTTCAACTTACAAAGATGTGAATTGCTGCTATGGATTATCTGATATTGAATAAAAGTGTATCGTCTCTTCCAGAACTAGTTTTGTCCCATCTGCTAGAGCTTGAAAAGTCCTAAAGGGCCAGCATATTCAGGTCATTTTTGGCCACGCTTCCTTATGTCTAGTATTTAGACAAATTTGACAAAACTAGATTCACCTTATTGCATTGAAATCCAGGATAGTACTCCCTCCGTTTCAAATTGTTTGTCCAGGGGGTTATAGAATGTAAAGAAGATTTTTTATTTTTGTGGTCTTAAACTAAATATATGTAGAAAGTATCAAAATGTCTTTTAAGCATGGAAACTCAATTTCAACATAATGAAAACAAACAAACTTAAAAAAAAAAACCCTTACAAACTCAACAGTAATTCATAAGAAATCCATAACCATGTCAAAATTCACAAACCAGTAAGCAAATTTTTTGCTACCAAGGGGACATTTACAACAAACCTTCACAGATACCAGCTCAATTAAAGAGAGCAATATGGTAAAATAGCCACGGAGAGAACAAAATGAACAAAGTTTGAATCTTGACACTTAAAAAATTAACAGCATATCACCTAGTAACCAAATATTCAGAATAGAAAACTACGATACATCCTATGGCATTGAAATCTGGTAACAGTAAGATAGTCACGCTACTACCACTCAGTTTTCATCTAACCAAATATCAAAATAGCATGGAAACTCAATTCCGACATTTCTTTTTTAAAAAAAAAAAAAAGGAACCTTAACAAACTCAACACCATTCCACAAGAAAACAATAACCATGTCAAAATTCAAAAACCAGTTAGCAAAATTTTATTTTCCTATCTCACACTACCTAAGGGACATCCAAAAACAAACTCGCATAGATACCAGCTCAACTAAGCACCCACTGGCGTATCCTGGTAGTCAATGAAGAGGATGACAACCATCAGGTCTCACATTCAAATCCCAGCAAAGACAAAAAACACTAGGTAATTTATTTTCATCTATCCTGCCTCAATGAACAAAGTCACCTCATACCCATTGTTGGTAGGCGTTGACAGGTATCCCATTGAATTGCTCGAGGTGAGCACCGGACAACCACAGTTATCAAAAAAAAATACATATACCAGCTCAACTAAACAGAAACAATACACTAAAACAGCTGAGAACAGAACAAAAAAGCATAAAGTTCGAATCTTGACACTCCAAATCAACAGAATAACCCCAAATTTAAACCAAAAAACAAATTACAAACTCACCAACTACAGAGAACTAAACAGTATGAAAACTGAACCCCACATCAAGTCAAATCAAGAACTCAAACCACACTAAGAAAAAGCTCATACCTTCACCAGCAAACCATAAAAAGGCCTTTGGGCTTAAAAGGGTCTCTGCAGCAATGAATCCAAGAACAAAAACACGTCTTACACAGTGCAGATTTGCAGTAAATTAAATTAGGGAAAAGAAGAAAGAAAGGGTCCTAGGAATCAGGATGAATCAATTATAGTATCAAAATCCCCAGACCACGTAACCTTAATCTAAGTAGTCTATTTCTGGAAAAAGAGATAATAGTTAAAAACACATTTAAACATATAATTTTTATAAGAAAGCATATTTTAACTATTAATTGTTTATTTTTTATATAATTTTTAAAAAAAATAAAGAGTGAATAATTAATAATTAATTTGACAAGTCATTCACAATAATTAAAATATAAAACTCAAATAATAATTTAAATATGCAACTCTGGAATAATTTAAATGTATTTATTATGCTTTTACAAAATTTAATAAATGTTCTCACTAAAATTTTTTAAGGAGACATGTGGAAAGATTACAAAGATGAAGAAAATGAAGAGATTAATATACATGGATTTAGAAGTTTTTTTTTTTTGGTTTGAAGTAATTTAATAATTGTATTACTATATATTTGATATCATCAATCAAATTTTACATTGATTATAGAGTGATTATATCAAAATATTAATTTTTAATCTAACCACAATTAAACCACTCCTAAATGTTGTTTTCTTGAAAGTATATACGTTAAACTTTTTTTAATACTTTTTTACTTTACTAATATTTAATAGAGCAACTTTCACATATAGCAAACAAAAAAATTATATTTGTATGCTATAGCAAAGTTTGCATAGTTACGCTCCATAGCAAACATAAAACTGTATAATTCGCTATACATATACAATTGTATCATTCGCTGGCCTAAATTGTATAATTCGCTGACCTATTTCGCTGCAATTGTATAATTCGCTATCCTATTTCACTGCGATTGTATAATGCACAATTATATAATTCGCTGCAATATTTTTATAAAATTTGCTTTGCATACAGTTGAATCGAATTAAAATGAATGTATATTGCATAATTATAAATGTATAGCAAGAAGATATATATTTTTCTCTCGCTTTATACAAAACAGAAACACAATATATACACTTCTGTTGTATAAAGCTAGAGAAAATTGTATTTCACTGCAATTGTATAATTCACAATTGTATAATTTGTTGGCCTTTTTCTCTGCAATATTTGAAGTAAAATGTTTGTAAATTGTATAATTAAGTGTATAACACGAAGATATATATTTTTACATGTGTATATACAATTTTCTCTCGCTTTATACAAAACAGAAACAAAATTTATACACATTTGTGTATAAAGCGAGAGAGGCAAGCGAAAACGAAAAGTAGCGAGTGAGATTTTTGGGAGAGAGACGCCTGGCAAACTTTAGCAAACGTTTGCTATGGAGCACAATTAAATCAAAACCTAACTACTCCATTTATTTTAGGTTATTAGTTTGCTATTATATACAATTTTTCCTATTTAATATTATTAAGTAAATATTTGACGCTTCCAACGAAATTTTTTATTTTGACAAATATGTGCAAATTCTTAATTTTCTTTATCTTTCTCCACATGTTTTATTATTGTCCTTACTTCTTGGCCTTCCAAGCAAAGGGGATAATTGATTGATTGCACTTTATTTTATTTTTTATACCAATATACATGCATCTTATTTACCATATGAAAATTTTGAATATCATGAATAATAATCTTTTTCATATGTATATTCCTTTGAATTCTCTTTTTTTTTTTTTGGATTGTGAAATAAAAGGGCTTGGCACTGCATTGGGCTGCAGGCTATTAAAAAAATCCAAAATTTGTCTAGATTTAGAGTATGATATACTTATTTGATCATTTCTAGAATGCCCTATTTTCATAATATTCATTGTTTTGTTGTATGGTGTAGTGGAAAATTGGAACTTGATTGATTTTGTCATCTCAGTTTTTTTCATTAAAATTAAGGTTTGTTTTATAAAACATACTTGACTAATAATAACTGTAAAAACCTAATATAATGGTAGTACGATAATAGTTGAATAATAATTGATAATGATCGTGATATATTGTAGATATTGAAATTTTACTAGGCAAATAACCTTTGTAATTTGCTTACTGAAGTAATCTATAATAAATTTGATTTTTTTTGTATTTTCCTGCTTGGTTTCAACTTTAGACAGAGTCAATTGCTGCAGAAAGGAAAAAAGAAAGCATCCTTTGTCCACATGCCTCAATAAATAGTTATATTGTGAAATATTTGGATTCCGCAACGGCTCTTTTGTATATTCTTTTCACGAACTAACTTATCGCGTTAAAGTAACCACAATAATGACAATTTTCCAACATGGTATTAGATTATCCCACATATGTTGTGTTATCTATGTTGACAAGCACGAGCGTGCAGGGAGGTGTCGAGTTATCCCACATCGATGGTACTCGCAGGATATTGGATCCTGGGCAGGCAAGTAGATGTCAAGTTGTCCCACATCAATGGCACCTTTTGACCTACCCACACCTCGTAAGCTAGCTTTTGAAATTAAGTTAAAAGGCGAGTTCACTTCTTAAAAATCTCTATCAGAAAAAACAAAGTCAGAAATCAGCCACATGTTCCCAATGGAACACATTCAATTCATGGACCACCTATAATTGCAACCAACAAACACTTGTTTGTCTCCCTCAACAACACAATGATGCAATCATACAACATGGCCCCAGAACATAAAGCCTCTAAAATAAAAAATGAGTGCCTTGATTGCATAGCACCCCAGACACTTCCAATATACAGAAATCATGATGGATAAAGATTTGACTAAATGCAAGATATGTACAGTACATAAAGGATTATCGGAAACAGCCTCTCTTACCCTACAAAGGTAGAGTAAGGTTTGCGACTACTGGGATTACACCGGGTGCCTTCTTGTAGTAGTAACATATTAAGGATCAAAAGGGTTCCCAAAGTTAGGAGGGCAATGATATCATTCAAGAACAATTCATTCCTCTGAATTTCCTTAAAAGAATCCGTAAATGTACATACAGAACTCTTCTTTAGTCCAGTTTCCCTCAAGGTGCGCACAAGTCGATACATATATCTCACTCTTAAAGAGAGGAATCAAAGAAACAAAAATGGAAATGGGTAGGTTCTTGCTGCTTTTGCACGGTGTGATCTGTGATATCCTCTTCCACCGGAAACCCTGTGGTATCAATCACAGCAAGGGAGAAGCATTGGGGTTTATGACAATATGCTTGAGAGGGTGAGCAACGTCGGTGCCTCCAGCGTGCTTGACAAACTCGGCTGGTGAGTGAAAACTTCCATGACAGACGCACATAATTCTTACCTCCTCCCCTTTGCTGTACCTGTATAGTATTCCGTCTACTCTTTTACCATTAGGACCATCTCCTTTAGTGAAAACGCATGGCATGTTTTCTAATGTGTTTGTTCCAGTTTCCTTCTCCTTTGCCCGACTTTTTGCTGCCTCGAGCTTCTTAGATGGACTGTCCATATCACCTGCTGACATTCTGCTTCCGGTCTCTCTCATTTTTGACCCAGACGAACCCATATCTTGACTTCCCCCTCCTTGTAATGAGTGGATACTGGCCGGGCTTAGCTCGCCAGACCCTGCAGCCGGGGTTCATCATGGTTCTAAAATTATGGTGGAAACGATAAACAGAAGAATGATAAAAAGCAGACCATATACAACATCTTTTCATTCTTTCCATTACACAGTACACTCCAAAAACATGTTAAGGTCATATCACCAACTACAGAAGTGATGGTTAAACCATATTACAACCTGAAAAATTATTACACTATTGGACGATTAAGGTGCTCAAAATTATCAACCACAAGGAAATGATTACAGACAATCTAATTAAAAAAGGAACTTCTTCAACCAGATCAGATGATCTAATATTCTTTACAGACAATCAATACGTGCATATTTCACAAATGCACTTCACTCAAGTAGTGTACAATCAAAAGCATATTTAACGCTCTTGACTAAACCAACCATTTAATCATGCGAACTAATGTAACAACGGCAAACATCTGAGGTCAGCAAACTAGGATAATAGGACAAGAGCAGATGCACTAAATTTCAAATTTTTAATATCCACCATGTTGCCGATTTCAGGATGCGTGAAAGAGGATTCAGATCTAGTCCATTAAAGAATATCTATCAAGAATCACTAACACCTCTATAGGATATCCAATTCTAGTAAACAATTCTTTATCAAAGAAGTATAAGCCTGGAAGGTTAGTGTTCTACATCTTGCACGGACCAGGGGCAGAGGAGATATCCAAAAAGTGAACGATGACAACTCATGAAGAATATGGATATAATTTATCTCATATGGAGATAGCGGCAGAGACGTGCATGGACATCAGGGAGTAGAGTGTGACAAGCAAAAGGAGCATCCAACAGAAACTCCTATCTAACAATAAAGGTTCATATCACATATGCATCAACTAGCTTGTCAAATTTAGTAATTTACATCTATGGGGTATTCAAGAAATTGTGATACAGCGAGCCAAAGCAGCTGCATCAAGAGCAGCAGACAGATCTCCCTCAACCCTAATCCATTCTATCACAAGGACCACAACCAAAAAGGTAAAGACTAGAGAGACGGAGACAATCTTGACAGCCCAATAGGTAATTCACAAAGAAGGCTTCAGTGAAAAGGTTGTTGCTTACCAAAAGTAGCACGGATAGAGCAAGCATTTGAAGCCATGACGTCTAAAATTCATCAGGCTTTAATCACACATAACTAACTCCTTGGATGAGGAAAAGGAAAATATACCATCTAGAAAGATCTGTTAGTTTGATTAATCCTACCACTAAATCAATTGAGACTAGAACACTTTCAAGTAGGTAGTTATAAGTTGAGAATGTCGAAAGCTCACGGGAAGTTGGCACCATATAAACCAATGTTGCTCAGACTATTTAAAAAATGTCAATAGGTGTGCCTCAGATTCTCCAAAAATAGCGCGTGTTTGGTGAATCCGACACAAGTGCAGCATCGAAGGTGAAGACTTTGCGCAACATGGACATAGACATAGCGGTATTTATCCCAAGGGGTCCTTTATTTTATCATCCAAAAAAAAATGTGCCGCCAGCAATTAAATGATCTAGTTTGGTTTCCAAGTCTACAGCTAATAACTGTCCAGCTTCATTATCCTTGCTGTTTAATTGGAAGTAAAGAACTCTGGTTTATTATTTTGTGGAGAAGATATGAATCTCTAGTTTCTGTGAAAAGAGTATCAGACTTTAGTCTTGATACAAATACTTCCAAAGAGAAAATCATATAGCCAAATAAGCACACTACAAGATGTGCTCCCAAGGGATGCATTGTAGTATTCATGAGTATTTTTATCGCACTAAGTTCACATCAAAGCAAGCATTTAAAAATTAAGGTGGTATTTTACATCAGATAACTTTTTTTCTCAAACAATTGCACCTGCAAATTTTTATCACAGACACTTCCCTATCTCTCTTTAGCTCCTGCATTTCTTCCTGCAATTGTCGTGACTCCCTGATGTGGCAATAAAAGAAAGTTCCCGAAGCCACCTAGATAACCTAATCAAACCAACAGCACAACAACAACACTTGACCTGACAATCAGTCAAGTACCTCCAAATAGTCAATATAGCATAACATTCTTGAGGTGCTAAAAGTAGAATACAACAATTTTAAGTCGCGAATGTGGTGACAAGAGAAGGTTGTCCAATTAGTTATACCACTCCTTCACATACAATTATTAGGATCAGGTTTGAGTTGCCAAGAGGAAATGGAAACTACTTTGGATTCCTTAAGGGGTGAAGGAGGGTCAGGAGGGTTCTTTCATAAATTCCTTTTTTATGGTGGTGATCGAGTTAAGCTTACATGGACTTCTGACAAATACAGGCTAGCTCTTGAATAATGGTCTCCCATGATTTTGCCCGCTTCATTAATCACTAGGCCACACCCTAAGGCGCAGCGAGGCTGGGGTTTAAAAAGAATCAAGAATGTGGTGAACGGCAATAAGACACAAGACATGTACAAGTACCATAGAAACTTGTAAACATTTAAGTGAGGGGACCTAAGCAGCAAGTTTTGACTAAATTTAGGAGAGATACATTCAACAACTCACAGAAACAAATTACTAAAAAACAGATGCCATATTTCTGGCAACAGATGACTCAACAGTAATCATTTATGACCAATGCTGAATAATAACATGTCTTTAAGCACCCCTCACAGCAACATGTGATAGACCACTCCTTACCCTAGAAGGAAAATTTTCAATCCCAAAGTACTGATATAATTACAGTACTGTAATTTTCTAATTCAACTAGTATCAACTCTCAAGAACTGAATTTAAAAAAGAGCACATACATAATAAATGTTAATATTTGCCAAAAAAAAAAAAAAAATTGTACCTTGTGGAAGTTTACTTTCCAATTCAGACATACTTGAAGAACTACCACCACCTTGGGATTCAACAGAACCTTGGGACCCCAATTTCCCATGTCCTTGCATTTTACCTCCTGAATAACTTCCTTTACCTTTCCCCACTGTTAAATCTATTCCATCTCCTGTTAAACTACCTTGCCTTGCAACGGCAGCCAACGTTGGCGATACCGATAAACCAAATCTTTTCGCAGACATCAAGTACTGTTCTTTATCTAATCTACCTCTTAAATTCATCTCAATTTCCTTCTTTTCATCTTCCATACTTCCTCCCCCACCACCACCAACAACAACAACAACAGTAGTTCCTCCTCCACCTTCTTTGTCACCCCTCAAATTTCTCTGTTTCTCCGATCTTCTCCTTTTAGCTTCCATTCTTCTCAAAGTTTGCAACTCCTTTCTCTTCCTCCATTCTTCCTCAGTCTCCACAGGCAAAGAAGAAGTTCTCACCAAAGTAGGATAAGACACTGGTGGTGGTGCAAGAGCATCATCATCTCTCACTATAGGCAAACAAGAAGCTACAGAAGATGACCTTATCAACTTATTACTACTAGAAGATTTATCAACACCAAATCTACCTCCCAATGATAAACCAAGATTCAACTCTACTTCCCCTTCATCTTCTTCCTCCTTCACCTCCTTCCCTCCTGCAACAACAACCTCAACTCTAGATTTTCCTGAACTACTACCACTACTACTACCACCACCCATAAATCTCTGCAACAAATCCCTTGAAAATCTATTTGTTTCCATAGAAAGATTTTCCATCTCAATTCTACTTTTCCTTTTCTCATCTGTATTATCTCCCATAGCAAACCATAAACCCACCAAATATACTATCAAGAACACCAAACCAAAGTTAAAAAACTTACCTATTCTGACATGTACGTGCATGTTTAACACTTCCATGATCTGATTTAGCCACACCCGGATGGAAAAATCTAATCTTTAACTGCATATTAGCTCAAACAAGCTCAAAGATTAAGTCTTTACACCCAAATTTTTCACTTTAAGAAATCCCAACTGGGAAACAAAAAAAGTAAATATCGCCCGAGTTGTTTCCGGAAAAAAAACACAAAAGGGTGGCAGGAAAACCAAGAAAATGGTTAAAAATCCACCAAAAAGTATATAAAAATGTAATCTTTGGAAGAAAATATTATGTTCCGGCAAAAGGGTCGCCGGAAAATCAAGAAAATATTGCAATGAGAGAGGTAGAGTAAAAGAATAATGAAATATACTAACAAATCAAACAAGACCCAGAAAGATAGAAGCAGGCAGGAAAAGAAAGACTAAAGAAAAAAAAAAACAAAGGGGTGGGGGTGGGGGTGGGGGTGGGAGGTGGGAGGTGGACGAAAAGACCAAAATACCCTTTGTGAATTGGGGGGTGGGGTGGGGGACAAAGAAAGTACTGGGAAAGGACAAGTGTCAGAAGAAGAGAGAGAAGAAAGACACGTGGGACTATATGAATAGCTCTCTTTTTGGTTCTTCTAACTATGTGTTTTTTTAAAAAAAAAAAAAATTGTAGTGAAGTTTATATATATATGTAGAAAATTTAGTATATGGTCATTCACACTTAACAAATCTTTACTATTTGAGTCAATCATGTTTGTATAGAGAGGGACACATTGTTTATTCACCAAGATTGGAAATATTTTGCTTTTTGACAAAAAACCCCTTCATGTAGTTTTTGTTTGAGTCAACTTGATTTTATTGGTACTTGATCGGTACAAAGATTAATAATATAAAAATTAATAATGTATTGATTAATAATGTAGGAAATATTATTATTAAGTGTTTATTTATTGTTTTTAATTAATTTTGTGTATGATTTAAAATTCTATAAAAGAATTCTTTCTAATTATACCGTTGAGTTATTATAAAATTTTTCTATTTCATGTAATTAGATCAACGTAGATAATTGACGGATAATATTATTTTTTATAGCATTTTTAACTAGCTATGAGAATGAAAACTTTATTGTTATGTTCATTATTTTCTCACTTAAATTATTTGAGAGTAAATAATTGTCATCTTAATAAATTAGAGTTAATATCTCAAAAGGTCACAACTATAATAATTTGTAGAGAGAATTTATTGAACTGTATTAATAAATTAAAAAAAAATATTTATCAAAATAAAATAAAATAAAAATAAACAATAGATGTAGCAAAATCAATTAAACTATTTTTGTACTCGAGATATTTTTTTTTTTATATATATATATATATGCTCTTATTTTAGACTATTTGCATAATGTTTAAGGATCTTTCGTTATCAGACAATATTTGATTTATGAATTGTTCTTAAATTCATACATCAACATTAGCATATTAATCGGATTATCATATTTTATATTAATAATAAGTAGATTAAATAACTCATGTTTTAGAAATAAAAAGTTATATTTAAATAATAAAATTTACAAATTAATTTATTTAAATAGATTTATTAGTATAAATATAAAATATAAAATCAAGAAAATAAATAAACTGATTAAAAGGATTTGAGGGGATATTTTTGTCTTTATCTAGATTAGTCCCATGGTATTAAATTAATATCACCAAATAGAAAGTATTAGTTATACATCCTCTAATACCATTTAGGGTGTAACTAATTCATGGATTGATCCAGAATTCTTACCAAACATGATATTAAATAAAACTACACTTAGCTAGCGTGTGATTATAGATCTTCAAATATTCTTGGCAAATATTATTTGAATGAAAATTCGGGTGAAGTTTCACCACATGTTTGGTCATAGTATTTGGGAAATATATTTCAACCTTTTAAAATATTATGATCTATACCCATAAGTTTTAAAAATTATTAAAACTGACTATAAATTTGTATTATAAGTCAATTGGATGTTCGTTGCAACAATAACAAATAGTGTCTATGAAACTAGAGTAATGTGGTAAGGAATGTTTCATACATCGTGAAGTAGACAAAACATATGACTTTGTTACCTTGAATCAATTTTTCATCATTTTCATCAACTAACATATCATTAATTAATATTCACTGAATATTTCATCACTATTTTGATGTTCACTTAAAAAATTATGTAAGACAACGCAAATAACTACTATATAAGGTGTTTTTATAAAAAAATAAAAGTTTGAGATAAAATTTCAATTTTCAAAAGATCCCAAATAATGAGATTTTACCCAAAAAACTAGAAAAAATTAATATTTGAGAATTTGAGATATTTGTCAAATATTGACAAGTTGTATGGACAAACATTATTTGCCAAATCTTCTCTCAAAGATTATTCGAAAAATCTATGAGCAAACGGCCCTTAATACTTGAATTATTTTCACTAATACTCCCTACCCCTATATATATATATATATATATATATATATATATATATATATGACTTAATTAACCTATGCTAACAAATTTATAACGTTAAAACTTGATTAATGTAGATCTAACTTTTATAATTTCTCTAAAAGCTAATATGTCATTAATTGACTCCTCATAAAAAAAATTATTTTGGAGATTTCTTAGCTTGAGTACGACAAATTAATGTAAAACGTATAAAAATAACAATGAAGAAAATATAGCAACTTATAAAAAATTAATAATATTATCAAAATAATATAATAAGCAAAACATCGTAAATACTAAATGATAATAAAAATGAAAAGTATAACATTACAAGAATTAAATTAATACTACGATAAACACCATTAAGTATAAACTCATCAAATAATAAGACAACAAAATATTGTTATATACTAACATTTACCTTAAAAGATAATTTTCATGCCCTACTATCTATAGTCATATATATCGATTACTTATATACATTAAAATCAATTTTGTACGATAAATATAAAATTAAAATTAAAATTACTGAATTCCGTACGGACCACTCCATTTGAAGTCTCACAAATGTTGCACCCCGACAGCAAAGCGAACCACCGGAACTAAAGTCACGATTGCAGGTAAATGTGACACATCACAAGTAGGAGGGGGACTTTTGCAAACAAGTAGGGAACATGAGAACTATGGTGAGGAGTACAACACAAGAAAATTTAATTTTTTATGACATGTGTCAACAAAAGAACAAATCTAGAAAACATGACACGTGTCGAGATTGTTTAGGAGACAGACAGATTGCCACGTGGATAGTACCATCAGCCTCGTAAAGCTGAGACATCGTCATTAATATATATTTTTTAATTTATAAATTAAAAATTATTAATTGAATCTTTATGATGATTAATAATTAATCAGACTTAGCTGTCAATAAAGAAGAAAGGGATAAGTTGGGAGCTGTGCTTTTGGATTAGTTTTAATTAATTAATTAATTAAATTAAAGTAATGAGTATTTTTATTGTAATTAAGACTTACAAAGGACACGTGGGTGATGAGCTTTTATAACTTTGGATTTGAGTGTTTATTTGGTCAAATTTGGGATATAATAAGTTATAATAAATGAGTCCAAATTAGTATTTTCTGTAAAATAAATGGACCCAAAACAATAAGAATGTGGTTGAACTTTATATACATTAATTAATAACGTAATCGATAATTTAATTGCACAAAATATATTATATAAATCATATTTAATTTTCAATTTAGACTTTGTATTGTGAAAAATTATCACATCTCAACTAGTTTATTGCATAGTTGTTTGACAACACAAGAGAAAACATGCAACAATTATAAAAAAATCAAAAATAGGTATTGACACAATTAAGAACTATATATGGTGAGAGAGAAAAATAAAACTATATATATTTAAGCAAAAATTTTGAATTTGGAGTTCTTCGAATAAGAAAATATATCATAGGGAGTATTTTCCAATGAGAGTTATATATATATATATATATATATATATATATATATATATATATATATTAAATTCTATTGAATCAATTAAACATATAAAGTAGTATTGATAAGTTTTTTCCTTTATTCATTTCACGGTGCAGACGTTAGTTGACTTGATATAGAGTTTTAAAAACATAAAAAAAGATATTTAAATTTTATTGTCTTAAGTTAAAGTTAGTTTAAATATTCAAAATTGTCATTTGATTGGTGACCTTAAACATGCCATATGAAAAACTGAAATTAAAATGTTATCAAAAAAAAATTATTCCTTTTGAATCAGACAAAAAAGGAAATGAAATCATTCCTTTATAAAAGGAAAGAAGTATTTTTTGTTGAAGAGTAAATTGATAAGTTACGATAAGGACTCACCAATAAAATTGTAAAATTATGGTGAGATAGTTGGAATCTTCTATTCTTATAGGGTTCTTATACAATACTCATTCTAAATAAAAGAGGCTCCAGTATAAATACCGAATATTGAAGTATGAATTATCAAAAAATTATCGAACGTTAACGTATCGATTGATTTATTTTTGGTAGTACAAGTTAGGTGGCCAAAGGGTGTTGACTATGGTCAATAGTACCATAAATTAAGTCAACGAGTAATTAGCCGGCGAGGCAAAGAAGAATCGGCGAGGAATTGGGTAATGGAGCACGTGGTCCCCAAATTGTGTATAAATAATTGTAGTGGGGCCCACACAAGGCATTTTAGAATATTTTTACACGTGGCAATCTTTTTGACGTGTTTATATATATACTAGTGTAGTCAGTCGCGCGGTTATAAAAAAGATCAAAAATATAATTTCATATTAATATCAATAATTACTTTAATAAAAAAAGATTTTTTTGTTAATCACATAATTTTATAGAAGAGAAACTATAAAAAATATTTAGATTAAATATGAAATTTATTAAGAAATCAATATATGTGAACTTTGAAAGTTAAATATTAAAAATAAATTTCATAGAGAAAAAGGGAAGGTAATAACTAATAAGAATTGGGTAATATTAGAACTACTTAAATGTAAACTTGTGATCATTTTTTTCTTTTTTATTTGAGATTTTCTTAGTATAATTTATATATATTTATGTAAACTTTAAATCTAATCGTTCTTTTATGCTTATTTGTAATTTTATAAATTATATTCTTAGTATAATTTTTCGGCAATGTATAACTCGGATTGATATTAATAGTTAGTATTCATGACACAATTACTATTACTTGTCCTCGTCATGACGCAATCATCACATGTTTTAATTATTTTTATTGTACAATATTAGATTAATTTAATATTTGTATTAATAACTTTTTAATAATTAAATTTTAAATAAAGAAAAGTTTAAAAATCCTAATTAGTTAAATTTCATACTTATTATTATTATTATCATCATCATCATTATACTTAGGTTTAGATATCCAATTATTTTTTGGACAACTTATATTGGAAAAAAATGTAAAATTTAAAAATAACATAAAAGAGAACAAAATAGATAATTAACTACGAAAAAAAGATTCAAGAAGATGACACATACGCAATTCCTATTTATTTTTTTTAATTTTGTTTGGCTTAAACACAAAATATTAAAAAATATATTTCACATTTTAAATAAATATTACATTAAACATAATAAATTCCTAAGAATAAAAAGTCACAGTAACTAAGAGGATTAATAATATGACTTTGAACTTTTGTAACATAATAAGAGTAATATTTGTACATTATTACACTAATGAAGAACATTAACTATAGAAAATGAAAACAAACAAATTAGAGTTATTGAGACAAATATTTTATTATAAGTAAATAGAAAGGTAGGAAATCAACTAAATTTTTAAAATAATAAATTAATTGTAATTTTGAAATAACTTTAGAACTCCCGAAAAATAACAAATATGAAAACATAAAGACTTATTAATAAACAACTTGAAATATTCCAAGAAAAACAACAAAAATGAAAAATTTAAGAATTGTAATTTTACATATTAATAAATAATTTATTTTTGATAAAATCATGTGTATTTTAAAAATAATAAATTAACTTTACATTCTTATGTTCTATCATTTTTGTTAATAAAAATTGTTTCATCGGATTATGAAAGTATATGCACATATTTCTTTAAGTAGCATATGATTTCTACTTCTATGTTTTAAAATATTACAAGTCACAAACACAATAAACTAATATTATCAATAAAAAAGTGAGAGGTGAATTTACCTAAACAAATAATTATTTTTGAAGAATGTTATCATTATATATAATTAAATTATCTAAGAATCATATAGAGGTCTAAGGAGAATAAATTAGATGTTTTTTTATTAAAAAAACTCAAGATTTCTATCTTCATGAACATAAACAAATAATATTAAATGTATGATTCAACAAAGAAAGAGTTATAATTATATTAGACATATCAAATTATTTTTCCTTGTAAACTCAAATTATGCAAGAATGTCTAATCATTTTCACTATAGATATATCTTCTATAATCGGCAAATATGATTAAATAAGATAAAAAATTATCTATCAAAAGAAAAAAAAGATAAAGAATAAGGAGAAAATTCCATTTAAACACATATAATCATTTTTGACAAAATATAAATAATTCAAAAGGAATTAATATAATAGAAACATTACTTCTTAAGGACCTAAAAAAATAAAGAATAATCACGATATAACTCAAAATCCATTAATCTCCATCTCTGAATGTTCTCATTTTATCCTATATACAAGAGTCAAGAAAAATAATAACAAATAAATTATTAGTCCTAAAATGAATCTCAAAGTTAACAAAATAAAGTATTATATCTCATAAAGAATAAGGAATACATTTAATCATAAATTTTCCTACATAATCATTTTGGACAAATAATCAATATATTTAACTCAAAATCCACTAATCTTCATCGCTTGATGTTACCATTTCATCCTATATACAAGAGTCAAGAAAAATAATAACAAATACATTAATAGTCATAAAATAAATCTCAAAGATAACAAAACAAAATAATTTATCTAGAAGAAATAAAAATATGATGACATATTAGTCTTACTTGCTAATTAAAAGAAATATATGAAATAATATTTGAAAAAATAATGCACCTTAAAGCTTACAAATATTGTAACATTTCTTCCACTAATTCTCTACCAAAGATGACTACAAAATAACAAACAATTTTAGTGTGATTTTATAGTGTTAATGTAACCTTTCACATTAAATAATTAGAAGTTATGAATATGAAAGGGTTAAGAGGTTATGAATATGAAAGATTTGAGGGTTATGAATATTATTAATAGTAATTTAAGAATAGAATTTATATAATTAAAGAGATATAAGTTTATAAAAAAATAATTGAAAAAAATAAGAAAAAAGGTCAAGTAAAAGAAAATGAATGGAGGTCATAGAGAGGTGCTACATCACCTCCTCTATGATCCTCATATATATATATATATATATATATATATATATATATATATATATAGAGAGAGAGAGAGAGAGAGAGAGAGAGAGAGATTTTTTAATGCTTTATTAATTATTTTTTTTGAATTTTGGAATTCTAGACAACAATATTATCTAGTGAAATTCAAAATTGGTGTTAAGAGTAAATATAATATAGGTGAAATGGTCTGGTGGATTTTTGTACTTTTATCCGTTTGTATTTTGAATTATTCTATTTATTTTTTTGTCATTTGGACCTTTGAACTCATCCAAATACATTATTTTAAACACAATTTTTTATTAGATATGACGTGTGTTGCACAAATACATACACGTTGACAAAAAAAAATGATCTATAAATGAATATTAATATGAAAAGAACATTAAAATTTAAAAAATAAATAAATGAAAAGAACTAAAAAAAAAAGAGTCATCTTCTTCAAATCCATCACTGCCCCCCGCCCCCCTTCACCCCAATCGCTGCCCCCACCCCAATCAAATTTCTTATACCCATTCCACGTCTTTTCTTCTTTCTTTGGATTCACCCACCATTTTTCTTGTTCTTCTTCTTAACACTCCACATATTGTTTCGCCCCTAAATATTTTCTCAAAATTCATTTTTTTGTTGCAAATCAATTTTTCTCATAATTTTTTTCGTTTTGGCACATTTATTTTTTCAAAATCTCAAATTTGTGTGTATTTTTTTTGTGATTGTGCGTATAACAAATGGGTCTTGTGAATTTATGAAATAAATTTAAAATGACGATTACAGATTTTGTTGGTGTTGGGGTCGAGAATAATATGAGGAAATTGCTGAATGATTAGAATTGGAGTGTCGAATATGGTTAATTTGAGGGGGTGGGTGATGGAGTAACTTGAAAATGAGAATCTTTGGAGTTGTGGGCTTAAGGATTTAGTGAAAGAAATTGTTGGAATTGAGATTTACAAGCCGAAATTGTTTGCTAAATATTTTTGTTGAGATTAGATTGACTACATTGAGCCATCATCGTAAAGACCCATAAAATCAAATAAATAAAGATACAACACAATCAACACAAAAGAGAGATATGGTAAATCGAAGAAAAAATAAAAGAGAAGAAATTTAAAGAGAATTTTTTTTAAAAAAAAAGACGAGAAAAGCTTAAATTTGTCCAACAATGGTGTTGAGTGAAAATAAAGAAGAAGAGATAAACTTTAACAGTGAAATTATGATTTTTTTAAGCCTCCTCAAGCTCTAGTTTTGTGTGTATAACACGCTCCATTCGGAGTCTTTCCACATAGGATGCCACATCAAAAATTGTGTTTGGATTGGTTTAGGGGTCCAAATGATAACATGTTAAGTAGAAGGGTTTAAAATACAAATAGATACAAGTACAAGGGTTCACCAGACCATTGCATTAACTTTATCACATCTTGTGAAGGTATAAAAACTCTTTACGAAACACTCTCAACCAAGTGCAACAATTTTTAATATACAAAAGAAAAAAATAGTAACAAAGTCATAACAACTTATAAGAGAAGCACAGTAAAATAGTAAAATAATTAAAACCTAGTAAACAGATGATGAAATTCAAATAAAAAAATCATATAATAGTAGATATAGAATACTAGTGCAAGAATGCGGCTAGTTCAATGATATACTCTAGCAAGCAAGACAATACTTTACTATCTGTTAACTTTTTACTCTGTTACGCAATTTCCACACCTTATCTAGTTAAGTAAAGTTAGTGGAGTGGGGTCTAAGATCATATGCTAGAACACGCTAGTAATTTGGACAACTTTATTCATTAAAAACTTATTAGGAATTAAATTTAGCCAAATTAGTGTTAACAAAACAATGTTTGTGATGAGATGGATGAGATTTTTATTCTTAATTAACGCCTTAAACTTTAGATTTGAAAATTAAAAGATCAATTAAGGAGTATTTCCTCCTTAAATGACCTTTTACTTGTGCTGTTCATGGTTATGGTTAAAATCAAATCGTAATCCGAATCAAATCAATTAAAAAACTGATATTTGGTTTGATTTGGTTAGGTTTGATTTTTAAATTTTTAAAATCGATACTATTTGGTTTGGTTTTGGTTTTCCTAAAAAATAACTGCAAAAACAATCAAACTAAACCGATAAATTAGTTTGGTTTGATTTTTATATTTTTATATTATTTATAAATAAATATAAATATTTTGTTAAATTTTAAATAACTTAAGTCTTTAACTTTATAATTTTCTCAAGCCTAACACTTAAATTTTAGCTCAATTTACAATCGTAAGTCCTATTCCATCAAAATTTATTACCTACCATAAATTTCATAAGATAGTCACACACTTAATAACTTTGTTCATGTAATGATAACTCTAGTATTGCTTAATTACTTAATTGAACCAACAATAGCTCTTCTGTGGATTGTTCATGTACTAAATGTTTTTTTTATCAAGATACGTATGTCCTAAAAAATTTAATACTTTAACAATCGAAAAAATCAGAAATACTGAACCAAATCGAACCAAACTGTCAATAATCAAACCGATGGTTTGATTTGGATTTAGAAATTTAAAAAACCGACTAGATTGGTTTGGTTTTGATTTTAACCAATAATCGATCCAAACCAAACTACGAACATCCCTACTTTATACTATACAAATGTGAATAAATTAGGACTTCAATAAAAATAATGACCACTGAATAAATTATTATCTTGAAATCAACAGAAAAAATAGCATAAATATCTTCTAAATTAACTTATCAAAATACTCTATTATGATCGTTTAATTAAAAAAAATTAATCTTTCAAACTGTCGATCTTATCGTACTGAAAAAATAGAGTAGAGTCCAGGATCAAGGATGATATGCTGGGACACGTAAGCGATTTGAACTAAACTTTTGTTTCATTAAAAAATGAGTAGGAATCAAATTTAGCCAAACATTTTCAAATATTAATGAATACTTTATTCATAAAAATGGTATATATTTTGAGTTTAGAGAATAGTAGGTATTGGATTATGTTATGTGATGCTAGCATAATACATATAAAATATTGAGAATAAACTTTTTCAGTACTATGTAGCAAACTAATAATAATAATATTTGTGCCAATAAAGAGAAAAAAAAAGTGATAAAGTATGATTTTTTACAAATCATTTAAGTTAGGGGAGATTTATATAGGTATCTTTAAAAGTTTTGTATATTCTAATAATCTTAAATTTACTTATCTATCTTTTTTATTTTTAACATCTTACTTAATATAGAATTCACTAATTTTAAAAAATAATGCAAGAAAGGATCCCCTCCCTCCCCACCTTTTTTCCTATTATATTAAATATTTTACAATAGATAATTTGATTTATCAAACATATATATATATATATATATAAAATTGGTGGTGCTTGGCCCGTGCTGAGTTCCAGCTCAACATTTTAATAGTAAATTAAAAAATTAATGAAGATTCATATTTTAAATTTTGAACGTGAATTTAGATATAAAAACTTTATATTTCATGAAATATAATTTATATAAAAAAAATATGTATAAATTACTATAAAACACAATAATTAACAACTTAAATAATTTGAAATGCATAAAAATTGGTCTAATAAAAAAACTTCATTAATTTTTAAGATTTCAAATGTACGACATAAATTAAAAATAATAAATAACAATTAAGGCATTTGTCACTAAAATAAACATAAAAAGACATGAAAATTAGGGGTGTACAAAATAGAATCGTCAATCGAATCAAATAGGAAAAAAATTCGATTAATAGTTGGTTTAACTTGATTTGATATTGAAAAAAATCCGATTATATATGGATTGGGTTGGTTTTAACTTAAAAAAATCAACCCCAGGTCAAACCAACCCCGACATTATATATATATATATATATATATATATATTATTTAAATTTTATTTTATACATAAAAATATTTAATTTGATATTATTTTTAAATATTTCTCATACTTTTTCATAGTTTTATCTTTTAATATATTACAAGTTTTGAACTTAGAATTTTGAATGGTTGCATAAAGATTATAGTCCACAAATATTCATAACTAGTGAAACTATTCGCGCTTCGCGCGATTATATGAAATATTTATAAGATAATAATATGAAATATATAATATTTAGGTTAGTATCGAATATATAGATAATATTTATATTTCTCCTCGTCTGCGATATTATAGACTTTTTAAAAACATATAAAATATATTTATTTGTTTAGTATATGTATATATTAGAACAAAATATTCACCGTGGTGAAGTAAATGGAATAAGGGATAATATGTTGAAATAACAATATATTGGAATTAGGTTTAAAATATTTTAGATGTTTTAATTTTCTCTATCTTTTCTAGGAGTAGTGATGTTCTATCTAAACTCTGATTTTGTCAAATAAAATTATTTTCTTTTATTTTATTATTACATTTGCTCATTATAATTTTTTAAACATTATTTAAATACTTGTAAGATTTTCGAAAAATGAAGCATATAAAGTCATGATTCATATTTAATATTAAACTTTACAAGTAAGATGAAGAGACATGAGTTATAAATAATTCAAATGTATAATTTTATTAGCCACTAAATGTATTACTAATTATGTATTGATTTTATTTGTAAAATAAAAAAATAAAAAAAAGGTGTGAAAATACAAAAAATGAACAGAGAAAATATAATAATTGGTGACTACATAAAAATTATAAATACATTTCAAAGCAAAAAGAACGACGACAGATTGTTACATACGCAAAAAATGACATCATGAAAATAATAATATATTTTTCAATTAATTTTTATAATTTATAATAAAAGTGAAACTAATCATCATAAATTTTGTTGTTGTTAAAATGAAATAATTATATTTATTTTTTTTCATAACAAAGAGAAAAATAGAATACTAAAGGATCAAATGATTAGTATTGACAATATAATACATTTAGCTAAATTATTTACATAAATTAAAACTTTAAAAACTCTAGCAAAAGTAGTTAAGTTGCTAATAAATTTTAAAGTGAAAAAATAATCTCTAATTATGCTTAATTTTTTTTCCTTGTACCGTCTTCCTTTGCAAAGAGATCCGTCATCATGTTTTGATCCATATGTCAAACTCTTCATATATGCAACCAACTGAATAAAAAAAAACATATACGAATTAAAAATAATTATGTCAAAAAAAAGAACGAAATATAAATCATATTTAATATATTTATATATTATCTTTTCAATAGTAATAACAATACTGAATAATAATTATTTCTTGAAATCTAACAAATATTATAATCAAACTATATTATATATGGAAAACTAACTATTAAAAAAGTAATTGCATACGGACAAAACATTGTTAAGAATTAAAGAGATTTTTTTAATCATACTTACTTGATAAATTATAATACAAACATAAAAATATATATTAAGAAAGCATGGCTAAGTCCATAAAAATAAAAAGAAAGACTTAAGAATGAAATATATCTTACCTTCATATACTTTTTTTTGTTACATGTTAGCTAATTCACAAACAAGTATTATGGAGAAGAGAAATTATAACTTTATATGTGAATCTTCATGAAAATAAATATGAATCTGTGTAGACAAAATAAAGGAAATGAAAAAAATAAGGACTTGAGAATGATATATTGATTAACTTCATGTACTTTTTTTTTGGTTACATGTTAGTTTCCTTCACAAATCAAATACGAATTTATAGACAAAAATAGAGGAAATAGAAAATAAAAAGTTCAATGAAATATTTCTTACCTTCATGTACTTTTTTTTTGTTACAGATCAAACTTTTATGATGAAAAAAGAAAGAATAATTGTGAAAGTGAATCCTCATTAAACTAATATAAATTTATAGGCAAAATAAAGGAATTTTATAAAACACATAAACTTATAAATTTAAATTGGAGGTTATGAATATAAAAATTATGAGAGTCATGAATATTATTAAAAGTAAAAATTAAAGAAGGGCAAGTCATGGGTAGTAACTCACTAACTCCTAGTGAATAAATTCAAAAATAAAAATAAAAATACTTAAAATATAAAAAAATAATAATATGATTTCATGATTAGAAGTGAGATAAACAAATAGAAAAAAATATAGAATTTTTTTATTATTATAAATGTTCAAACATTAATAAAGTATTTATTTGTATATTTGTATAAATGAAGTAATATATTTTTACAATAAAATAATTAATTTAAATTAAAAAAAGTCAAAAATAAATAAATTATGTTTCTCTTTTAATTATAAGTGAGATAAATAAATAAAATATGAAGAGTTTTTGTTATAAATGACCCACCATTAATAAAATATTTATTTATAATAAAATTAAGTAATTTTTTATGATATATAATAATTATTTTAAAGATGAAAAAAACTAAATGCAAATGGAAGCCATATAGAGGTGCCACATCACCTCCTCTATGGTCCTCATTTATATATATATATTGATTATAATAAAACTTAAATCATAATCAAATTAATACTAATGCAAAAAGAAAATCCATTTAAAACTAAGAATGACAAGAATATTGAATATTTATTTTTTGGTTTACATTATTGATTTAAACAATTAAAATACATAAAATAATTATTTTAATTTCCTTTAATATTTAGTCATGTAACTAAGATTTATTAGACTTATTTTAGCATGATTCAGTACTTTTAAATTAGATCATTTTCATTATCTTGTTTCTTTGCAATATTTTTACGCGATTTCATTATTATTATTAGATATTTTAGTATTATTAATCATATTATATATTTTGTGTTATTTTCTTAAAAAACACCTTATATAGTTATATTTTGGTAGGTCTGGATAAATATTTGAAGTACAAGTAAATTATATGTGTGGATGAATAAGCTATCGGAAAATTCAAAAATCGAAATTCCAAAAAAATACGAGGTTGAAAAACTCAAATTTTATTGGGTTGGTTTATTTTATAGATTTAAAAATACGACATAAATAATTTGATTTGATATTAGAAAAACTCAAACCAACACAACCATATATATCCTTAATGAAAACATTTTATTTATCAAAATTTATGAGTTAATTATTTTGTATTAATAATAAAGAACAAAATATAACTACAAATTTAAAATTCCACGTGGCACACATACAGGCTAAGAAGAAACATAAGGGTAAATACATAAAAGAGTAAATCGTTGGTAAAATGCGATTTATTTGTAACTAGACACATGCGCCCGCATTGGTCCAATATCTCTTTTTTTTTTTCAATTATTACGTGATACAGATAAAATTTAAAGAGTTAATCAAATTATAATATGATTATTAATACTTTAAGTTATTAATTATTATAATTTATAGTCTTATATAATTTTGAATAATATATATTATTTTTCTTATTTCAATATATATGACACAAATAGAATTTCAAGAGTCAATACGTTGTTAATTATTGCGTAGAACCACACATGTGAAGCAGACATATTGGTTGTCTCTTGTGTTGTTAAGATGGAATAACTAAAATATGAATCAGAAATATATTTACCTATACGAAATGTCAAAAACCTCAAATCAATAAATAAGCTGAAATTAATCAAAGACCTCTACTAATTAAAACACAAATTTTCAAGGTGAAAATCTCATAAATCAATTAGTAGATGTAGATGTCTTTAATTATCGAAAATAATACTCCCTCCGTCCACTATTAATTGTCATACTTTTCATTTTAAAGTCAATTCATAAAAATTTTGACTAACATTTTATAATATATTTTTTCATCATATTGATATGCAAAAAATTGCAATATAGTTTTGGGTATTCTAAATTTTTTGGTTAAAATATCAAATTAATGTAATCTAATTTAACTTTAAAAATTAATCGAATTGACTTTCGAAAAACGTAACATAACAAATATAAATGAACGGAGGAAGTAATTGATTTACGAAAAAAGAAGAAGCTGAAATTTAAAAAGAATAAAAGGAGATGTTGGGATTGAAATATGAAATTCAATCTAGTAGGCCAAATAGCTGGTTATGCAAATAAGTAAACAGCTGAAACATACATGTTGATCTTCAGCTGTGTGCTTATTACCACTTATATATAAGTAGATAAATAGATATACTTTTTTTCTCTTTTGAATGCTTTTGTGAGAAGTATAAATAGGTTTACGCAATACATGAACAATTTATTGAGGATATGATTTTAAATAAAATAATATAAAAGTTTGATAAAATAATATTGAAGTTATAATCCTAAAAAAATTAACAATTATTTGTCTATTTTCATATTCTAAATTAACATATAAAAATACTGTATTGTGATTGTTTAATAAGGATGATATGCTAGGACACGTAGGTGACTTGAACTAAACTTTTGTTCATTAAAAAATGATTAGGAATCAAATTTAGCCAAACATTTTCAAATCTTAATGAATACTTTATTCATAAAAATAGTATATATTTTGGGTTAGAGAATAGTAGGTATTGGATTATGTTATGTGATGCTAACAAAATACATATACTATTGCAAAATAAGAATTTTCATTACTATGTAGCAAACTAATAAATAATAATAATAATATTTGTGCCAATAAAGAGAAAAAAAGTGAGAGAATATGATTTTGTATTAATTTGTTTAAGTTGGGGGAGATTATTATCTACTTTTCTTTTTTAGTTATTTACTTAACATAGAATTCACTAATTGAAGGATTGAAAATTATTATTTTTTAAATTATGCAAGAAATGATCCCCCACCCCCACCCCATCCATATTTTCCTATTATATTAAACATTTCATAATAGATAATACGATTTATCAAATCTATCACAATTCTGGTGATGTTTGGCTTATGATGAATCCCAACTCAATATTCTAATAGCAAAAATATTTATATTTTTAAACTTTGATCGTGACTTAGATATAGAAATTTTATATTTCATGAGATACAATTTGTATAAAAAAAATTACATACAAAATATTATAAAATACAATAATTAATAACTTAAATTTCGTTTATTATACAATTTCTTTTGTTGCGATTTTTTTTCTCCATTATTTTCTACTCCTTTCATTTTGGTTTCTTTGTCTGATTTTAACTTGATATGAATTTTTGAAAAGTAAAAAAGACTTTTGAATCTTATGATTTTAAATTACAGATATGTAAAATATATCAGAATATAATTTAATATTGGAGACTTAAATATGTAATTTGAAAAGTTGAAATAGAAAAAAGTTGTTAAATGGAAAAACTGATATTTCTTAAACAAGCTAAAATAAAGATAAGACAAACAAATTAAATAAAGGAAATATATGATTTCTTTGCTATTTTTTTTCAATACTTGATTTTTTTTATGCGTTACTTGACTCGAGAATCTTACAGAATAAATAATATTATATCTTTATTAGTTGTTGAGGAAAAAAAATCTTAATAATTTTATACTATATATCCATGAACTCTCTTATACAACAACATAAAAATATATTTAAAAAAATTCTTAACTCTCAAGATTTAATTTCTTATATTAAAATATATTTCATAATATAGAATTTCAAAAAGTTCTTTATTTATTTTCCATTTAATCAAAATTATGACATATAAATAACTAGAGAGTATAATTAGCAGAGGAAAAAGACATAAAGAGACATCAAATCTTAAGAAAGATATGGTAGGACACGTAAGTAATTTGGACAAAAACTTTGTGCCTAAAAGATTCTCAGACACATACTTAGAGCCACGTGTAACTTTTGTTGTTTTTCGTAATTAAAATTCAGTATTTATATTAGAAATTGATTGAATTTGATTCGATATGATATGTCACAAATAATTGAACTTACAAGTTACATGAGGCGTGACACCTTCAACATTTTTTTTCATTTTTAAAATTTTAAACTCGAGACATCAGATTAAGGACAAAAGAATATCAACGCCCTCGCCACAATTGTGTAGCCACTTGTAACTTAACATTAAGCCAATTATAGAACATTAGCATGCTTTGTTGTTGCTATGGTGTTGGCTTACCATTTTTGTTGATTGTGACCTATCTTCTTTAGTCTATATCTAGTCATGCAAGTGGCTATACTTTGATTATTGTTTATACCTGTGTTGTTCAGATCAATTTACTTATATCTTGATTATCGTATTGTAATTTATTATCTCATATTAGTATCTAAAATGAAATAATTTTACCCACCAAAAATAGTTAGATCGAGAATGTACGTGATCGTTTTGACTTTTACTCTAAGTTTTCATATTAATAATAAAAAAAATATAACAATAATTTTTCTATTTTCACTATTTAAACTCGATCATACGCTCGTAGTTACGGATCCTAATCATTAGGAGTGAGATTTTTCCATGTTTGGAATATAAACCAATCCCACATTTGACACTAACTCCCCACCCCACCCCTAAGATCCACATTTCTTTATTTTAACATTTAGCTAGGGTTGTTCATGGTTATGGTTAAATAACTAAATCGAACCGTAATTCGAATCAAATTAATTAAAAATCTCGATATTTGGTTTGAATTTGTTTTTTAAAATTTTGAAAATCGATACAATTTGGTTTGATTTTGATTTTACTAAAAAACAACTACAAAAATAACCAAACAAAACTGGCAAATTGAAAATTGAAATTTTATAATTATTTATATATTATTTATAAATAAATATAAATACTTTGTTAATTTTAAGTAACTTAAGTCTTTAAAACTTTATAATTTTCTCAAGCCTAACACTTAAATTTTAGCTTAATTACAATCCTAAGTCCAATTTCATCAAAATTTATTACCTACCATGCCTTTCATAAGATTGTCACACACTTTCTCTTAATTAAATAACTTTGTTCGTGTAATCATAATTCTAGTATTGCTTAATTAATTGATTGAACCAACAATAGCTCTTCTGTGAATTATTCATGTACTAGATATTTTTCTAATCAAGATACGTATGTCCTAAAAAAGTTATTACTTTCAAATCAAAAAAATCAGAACAACCGAACCAAACCGTCAATAACCAAATCGATGGTTATTTTTTTCATTTGGTTTGGTTTGATTTTAGAAATTTAAAAAATCGACTAAATTGATTTGATTTGATTTTAACAATAACCGATTTAAACCGAACCACGAACACCCCTACATTTAGCTAAGCTAATTTAGCTAAAAATGATTCAATCAAATTAGCTAAAAAGTTGAAATAAAACCTCATTGATGGCCAAAATAGAATCAAGTTTTTTCTTTTTTTAAGGAGGCAAGAAGGAAGTGTAAAATGTGTTGGTGGAAAACAAGTATTGAAGTGGACCTATCATCCCCACTATATACCATGCACTCACCACCACTAAAACTTGTCTTCTCTTATTTATCCTTAATCATTATTTTGGACTCAATCAAACCAATATGTGTCTTATATCTATTTGGTCAATAAAAAGTTACCTACTTTAGCATGACAATTAGAAAGAAGAAAAAAGCATATTATATACACAATCCCTTTAAAATTATATTCCTTAATTATAGGTATTATTCTTAGTTAGGAGTATAACACCAAACTCATTTTAGTTGTGAGTGTATATTTAAAAGAGATGACATATTTACTTTACCCCCCCCTTATGAGTGCTTGAAAATATTAAGTCGAAAAAGTGGGTGATATGCAAAATTTATTATGTATTATGGTGTTCAATTAAAGCATGTACATTAAAATTTACTAACAAATTTTGAAGATTGTCAATGTATTTCTAAAGAAGAAAAACTACACACGAATATCAAATTTTCAATTTGTATTTTTGAAATGAAGAAATCTTGATAAAGAATACATCTTTCTTAAAAGAATTTTATGTCGTGTGAATCTGTAGTAATCGAATTAATAAATTTCGAATATTATTGAACTAAAGAAAAGGGAAAAAATTGAATGAAAAAGGATAAGTAGTAGGAGTATATTTTTTCTAAAAATAAGATGACCCCACACCATGTGCTAACATATTATGAGACAATTTTCTTGGCAAAGCCTGTTCTTGTGGATCAATCATTTACTCATGCCTTGAGAAAAATAGGACAAATAGGATATAGTATATTTTTTCAAAAATCATAAATGAATTTATATAAATTTTGATTAATAGTTTCTCCATTTATGGCAATTTTTTTTTTTATAATTTCATGAAAGTGGAGACAATTATTCGAACTCTCCGTAATTCTTTACTCAAAATTAGAGTTGTCAATATGGGATATGTTATTTCATTCGAGTTGATATAATATGCTTTGATATTTTACGAGTTAGATTGAACTAGCTCATTTTTAGTGTGGGTTTTAAAACGATCGGCCCAACCTACAAATACGTAGGCTACAGGTTTGTCGGGCCAGCCCATTCTTTTTAAAATATATTTTTATAATTATTAAATTAAATTATAAATTGTAATTTAAAAATATTTTCGTAAATATCGACGAAAAACAATATTACATAATGTTAATGTTGCTACTTGTTATCAAACCCACAAATAAAATTTTCTTTATAAAATATTTATTAAGTTTTTTTTTCCAAGTACAATTTAAATATCTAAATAGAAATATTAACCTAATTGGTTTGAATTTAAACGCTTTTTAATTTTAAAGATTACTATTATATTATATTATATTATATTTTTAATTAATTTTTATTGGCCCATGAACTGACTCTACCGATATTTCTCAAGCTCAACAAATCACTTATTCAGACCGAACTAAATTTTTTTCTTAAATGGGCTCCAAAAATCTTAGCCCTACCCCATTAAATCCCAGGTTAGGCCAGTTGGATTGGTTTGGCCTAACTTGGGATTCAATAGAATTGTGCTAAAATTTTTGGAGCTCATTTAAGAAAATTATTTTTTAGCATGACATGAATAAATCTGCTGATTTGTTAGGCTTGAGAAATATCGAATGGGCTGATCGTGGGCCAATAAAAATTAATTAAAAATATAATATAATATTAAAATTAAAGAAAATCTAAACTCAATACAATTATATTAATATTTTATTTAAAATATTATACTTTACTTAAAAAAAATTTAATAAATATTTTATAAAAATAATTTTATTTATGAATTTAATTAACAAATAATAATATTAACATCATGTTCTGTTGACGTACTAATTTATTTGGTCTCATCTCTCTTGTGTAATGTGCGAATAGGATGGGGTAAAAACCAAACTAAAAGAAATATTATTTTAAAAATTATACTTATTTACAAACTTGGTCCATTTTATTTAAATGGAAATTGTTTTTAGAGAAAATCGAATCGTATTTCAAGTGAAATAATATATCCATTCGTTAAACTTTAATATTTTTCAAATAAAATTTATGTTAAACATAAAAAAAAATTCAATTCAAATATCGTTAATTTTACAATTTCAACAAATATATCGTAAATTGGGCTAAAAAAATACAAGGTCACAATAATAATGTACGTTAACAAAACTCCATAGCCCTATCAAATTGGTAAAAATCACATCCAATAAAACCATTGGAGAAACTTCAAAATGAACACAAATTGAGGCCTTTTAATAAAATGTAGCATCATAGAACTTGATTAAAATTTTAAAAGCATCAAATCTAAAAAAAATTAAAAAAAGTTACAAATTCAAGAATTGACAAAAAAAACGCAACTACGCTACAAAATTAATAATTCATAATTATAAAACCTAAAAGATAATCAATATATATCAAACATTCAAGAAATAAAAAATACGAGATTTTGAGAAATCATTAAAAAAAAAGATCATTGGAAAATCACACAACAAAACATCAAAAGTTTCATACAAGAGAATAAATAAATAAAGAGGCAAAAGAGAAATATATAATTTGTAAATACCTATGTAGAAAATGTGTTAAAATTACAAAAAAATAAATAAAATGAATAATATGTGATGAATTTATAGTAACAGATTGACGAAGAGATCCCAAAAAAATATTAAGAGGTAAATACTGAGAAGATATCTCCTATTTCAACTAAGATTTTATATATCAAAAGTAAAACTCGTAAATCATTAAATATTTCTTACATATATATTATAAAAAAATATTGAAATAATATAAAGTAGGCTTTCGGACATAAATTAGTTGATATTTAGAAAAAGTACGCATTTTGAAGTTAAATTGAAAAAGATTAAAATAAGTTGTATTTGGACATAAAATTGAGAAAAGGTATTTTAAAATCATACTTGTATTAGGACATAACAAAACATAATTAAAGTTTCGTGAGTAACTTTTTAAAAATAAAAATTTGTAATATTGTATCTTTTTCAAATATTTACTCACAAAATTTCAACTATATTTTCTTTTAAAAAAAATTATGTATAGACACAAATACGACTCTTTTTTTTTTTTTTATAATTTTAACTCTAAATACTACTTTTAATTTTTTTTAATTTTTATATCAAAATTTTAATATGTTTTAATATCCGAATGCAACTTCAACCTATAGATATTACTCTTCTTCAACTTAACTTCAAATATATACTATTTTTTCAAATATCAATTAATTCATGTGTAAACATCTTCTTTATATTATTTTTTTAACCAAATATAGAATATATTTAATGATTTATATTTTTCACTTTGACACATAAAATCTTAATTAGATATTGAGTTTTTGCTACATTATATAAAAGACGATTTTCTTCAATTGAATCTACACAAATCAAGTAAAAATGTATCATAAAATGATATTTAGTTTTTGCTACATTATATAAAAGAAAAAAATGACAAAGGGGGAAAAGAGAAAAAAGAATAAGGGTGTATCTGGAAAATATTTTTTGAAAAATACTTTTTTCAATTTAAAAAAAAGGTTATCATTTTAATTATGATCTATTCTAAAAGAAAGCATAACTTAAATTTTAATATAGTATCACTTAAATTGTAATATTCTAACATCATATATTAAGATTAAAAAGTTTATGTATTTTTGGTATATTAATTATAATTTTAGTTTAAAAATCCTAAAACTTAATTAATTTATTTTTACTAAAGTAAAATCCAATCAAATAAAAACACATCAAATTAAAAGGAAAAATAAAACTATGATTAATTATTTGTTTAAATGCATAGGAGCATTTTGACAATAATAAATGTAATTTTGTATTTGAAATAAAAGCTTCAATTACTATATTTGTTGACTGTTTTGAAGACTAATTTAAAAATCAAATTTGTTGGTATACAACTTAAGACTTTTGAAATAAATTTTTATGTTGATTATAAATGTAGTCCTTAAGTTTTCCATTAATTCTAAGAAGCTTTGACATTAATTATTTTGAGTTTTAAATGTGATTAATGATGCGTTTGGGTGACCATAAGTAATATTATTCAAAAATGATTTTTCACTTTGGTGAAATTTGGATGAAACTCAATTTTGATTTTGATTTTTTTTTTTTTTAAAAAAATTATATAATTCAATTTATTGTTGTTAGGTTATAATTATTATATTCACTTTTTACATGTTGTTTGATATAATTAAATTTTGGCTGATAATTGAACAACAAGCTGGAATAGCTCAGTTGGTTAGAGCGTGTGGCTGTTAACCACAAGGTCGGAGGTTCAAGCCCTCCTTCTAGCGTTTTTTAACAACCTTATTTTTTAAAAATACCCGGAATCGATAATCGAATTTCTATCAAAAATACCTCCTCCTCGATCACACACAAGGTTGGAGTAAGGTCTACGTCCTCTATTTTTTCATTTGATATATAAATTGATAATCGAGTTTCTATCGGAAACACATACTCGATCTCGCACAAGGTATTTTTTTATAATATCTGGAATCGATAACCGAATTTCTATCGAAAACACCTCCTCTCGATCGCACACAAAAGGTTGGAGTAAGGTCTACCTCCTCTATTGTTTCTTTTGATATTCAAATTGTTGATCGAGTTTTTATCGAAAACACCTCCTCGATCTCACACAAGGTAGACCTCCTCAATTTGTTCTTTTAATATCCAAATTGATAATCGAGTTTCTATCAAAAACACCTCCTCGATCTCACACAAGGTAGGACTAAGGTCTACCTCATCTATATTTTCTTCTAATATCCAAAATCGATAACCAATTAGTTTCTATCGAAAACACCTTTTAAATAGGAGTAAGGTCTGCATACCTTTCTTTTTCCTTTGCTGTTTTTTTTTTTCAATCTTTCAATATCTGCCGTCTATTGCAAAAGATCACTATCCGAAACACCTCTCTACCACGCACAAGGTAGGACTAAGATCTTAATACACCTCACCCTTCTTCTTGCATTTCTTAAGTCAGTTACCGAGTCTGTATTAGAAACAATCTCTCTACATCACACAAGATCCCTAAAGTCAACATACTCTACCCTCTCCAGACCCTATTCGTAGGATTACAACATGTAGTAATATCCAAAATCAGTCATAATGGGTGAGTTACCAGTGTATCAGAAAAGCACCAACCATGTTGTGTGCTTTATTTTTTCAATCAGCTGCAGATAAAGGGAACCTATAGACAAATTGAAAGACAAAGAACACAACCTAGTAGAAGCAACATTGACTAACAATCCCACTTCATTTTCTCCCAAAAAAACGCGAGTATCGTTCAACCAAGAGATCAAGACAAGTATTCACTGTATCGAACATGAAGACAGACAATAGTATCTCGATCATGGACTCACAAAAATCGTCCATCAAAATAATACGCGGGACAAATCATCATAGAGCCTTTTTATCTTTCCACGCTTGCTTTGCTTGTGGTCTTGATTCCTGAATGGAGTTTACATATATGTGGATTATGAGTTATTTCTGTGTATCGTTACACTTCCAGCAGATGCTTGATTGGCTGCACGGTTGCTTCCAAAATTTTTCCGATTTGATTCTCTTGCAATTCTTGAACCAAACTGAAAGATAAAGTTTAAACGTAGTTGAGTAAACGTGTCAATGTTAAAAATTTGAGCAATAGTACTGTAACAAGCAACAGCTGGTACCTACAAATCTAACCGAACTTCTCAATTAAGATGGCGTTTTGTGAACCATACACGAATCGGAGAATATTGACCTCAACGAAAGATAAAGAGCATATATACCTGAATTGCTCTTTTCGGAAGTGAAGCTGCTTCAGACAAACCAAGTAAATGTGCAACCTGCTAGAGAAAAAGATTTTAAGTGAAAGATTGTAGAAAGGGGAAGAGCGAATCGTCCTGATATAATATACTTCTTCTGCAGAGTGCACAGATACAATTAGAGGGCAAGTACAGATACAAACAAAGGATCACGACATCATTGTTGATGTAATTTCGAAATCCAGTCTAAGATTAAGTTCAAAGGTGAAATTAACCTCTCGCAAGATTTTCTTGTCACCAATACCAATTGGTTGATTAAGGTCAGCGATCTCCCACAACGGAATATCTAGCAAAATCCTAATGACATCCTCATCCAAGAAAGGGAACCTGGCCTGCGACAAACAGAAAATACGTTTAGACTGTAACTATAATATAAGAAAGACCCCGTTTAAGGCTAATTCAAGTACCTCCTTGCCATTGTCGGCAATACACCGATCATCTCTCCCAAGGTTTCTCTTCCAAATCCGCTGCATGTCTAGTTTCATTTCATCATTCAGAGCTAACCAGCTGATACAGGCATACAGCACCAAATGAATTAGAACATAAGCAATTACCACTTTAAGCTTTTGGAACTACTAAAGCAACTTCTTTGAAGTGGTATGTAGCAACATTATATAAACAAGAGGTGAATGCACCCCAGTGCTAGTTGCCCCAAGTACTTTTGAGGATGGCAAACCTACGCATAACTGGGACGTAATGGATATCATAAAATGAGTCAACAGGAATGCATTAAGTAAAGAAAAGATGTTCAGGAGGACTTCACCTTCCATTTCTATATTTTGTCCTATGCCGACCATATCCAGCACATTGTTCATCTGCACCAGCACCAACTAGGAGAATCCGAGCTGCAGATTTGTACTTGACACTGACACAGGTATCATCGTTGCCTGTTTCATCTTGCAAACAACCGTCACCGCTAGCAGCCAACCACAGAGCAATACCAATATTCAGATCCTGAAGCAAGGAAGAAATAATTGAGCAATTTGATTGTGGTTCAAAATGACAAAGTAACAGAGACATATTCATATAGGTATTGATTTGAAAATACCATGTAGGTCCTTGCAGGATTTATTAGTGACATGACATGCTTCGTTTCAGAGGTCAGCTTAAGCAGATCAGCATCAATCTCTACAAGTTTCCATCTGCAACTCAGTTTTATGATGAACAAAACTCAAAAAGAAAGAACAGAAGATGGAGAGAAACAAAATGGTAGAGGTTCAAAACCAAATTGCATTTGCTGTCACATGAGCAACCTAATATAATCGTATCTAAAGAAGTTACATTGAGTAGGACCATTTTTTAAATTGCCAAAATTCTTCAATGTCCATAGAGCTATGATTTCATTTAAATTCGGACTCATAATTTGCTTGATTCATCAAACCGGCATTATCAACATGCATTTTTAGACACAAGTGTGTCATCTTGCTGATTTCTCACTAAGATATCCAGTTGCTAATGGTACAAGTGAAAGCAAGAAGGGAATGAATACCTTCTTGATGGGGCAACTTTTTGTAGTTCCTTTAGACCTGCTCTAGCAGAGATTCTATCAGGAGCAAATGGACCGTCAAAGCTTACATTTAGCAGATCAATTTCATCTACAAGTAAACCACCAGAATAGACCATGACTAGATTAAATTTTCCACAGGTAAAACCAAAAGGAAAGGAACTTGAAAAATGTTCTATTCTTAACTCAAGCAAGATGGACATCAGAGACACTCACATTTGGCATCCATGCACTTATCTAGTAATGCTGCTAGTATCATAGAGTCTAATCCACCAGAAAAGAGCACGGCAACTGGAGCATTGCATTTATTTGTGTAGTCAACTGAAGTGGCCTACACAATAGCCAAGAATTATGTCAATTCAGAAAGCTAATACAACAGCTTATGCTCTTCCTGTTCCATTGAAGGGCTTCTTAAATCAATACATGTATCCACAGGAGTCAAATGTTAGTTCTAAACATTGGGTGAAAACAGAAAACAAAAGTTATCAGTTTCTGACCAGATAGATTGTATTTAATGCAGTGCGTCGCATTATTGACTCTTGTAAAGCAATCATTACCCTATGTGGTAGCGATGTAAGTAGGCAGTCTGTAGAAGCTGTAATAATTGGAAGAAGATTGCACTCAAGTTAGACTCTGACAGCATGTTTAATCACAATTACTACATCCACCAAACATGTAATGAATGGTATTAACAGCAGAACTAAGTGATATGGTCACCTAACTTAGATTCCATCAGAATGGAAGGAGTTAAAGGCGAGTCCTCTTTCTTGCTATAAACCTTTTGGTGAGAAACGTGCAAGTCCTCTGGTTTTGGTTGGATAGAAGTTCTCTCCCAAGTGATTAACTCCTTCAGCTTTGGATCTGTCCAGTCATGCTTCAAAACTTCACCAATTAAATAGTCATCTGTTCCTAAATCACCAATAGACAAACTGTACACACCGCATGGAAGTTCTTCCCAGAAGTCTGTTTTGGATATTCCCTCTCCATCTGCAAATTCTACAAGATCATAGTGTCCCACTCGTTAAGAATAAAGGAGCTATAGACTATACTACCAACTGCTGCCATGTTTTGCTTGTTTTTTTTTTCTCTTTCATGTTGGTAGGTAACAATGTCAAATAATTATAACATTAATGTTTCTAAATTTTAAAATATCGAACAATGAACAAACAAGTAATATCAACTTTCTTCCAACATCAAATATTTTATCTAACTAATAGACAGCTTTTCAGTAATGATTTTATGAAGCACCAAACTTCACAAAGAGAGGATGGCCAAATCACCAAAATGCTTAGCTCCACACAATATTTTGGATTGTTATATGTTCTTGGGTGTACATGCTCAATCATCACTATTGATAATTTAATAGAGTTGTTCCCATAAAAGATAAATGGCAACTGATTTGATTTAAAATAAGTTGAAGCTTCTCCAAGAAATCTTAATTGTGTTAAAAGAAATCAGTAAGTGAGTAAGATGTTAATAATTGTTACCAGAACTTTCATTTACAGAGGCATGTGGTGATACAGAAGACAGCAGAAACCGAGGGTCCTCCTTTGTTGGCCAGTGAACAAGAAGGCTTCGCCTTCCAAATGCATCTCGACCAAACCATAATATTCTTGAACTACTCTATAGCAAAGAGTAGTGGAACGTTAGACAAGCCTTTGTTTCAAAATAATACATCCTTTCCTGCTGAAATAAACCAATAGAAACTTACCACCAAAAGTTACCTGCCAATAAATCAAAGCCCAAGGCCCCTTGATACTGGAAAGAAGTTCTGGAACAGTACTTTGCTTATCCCCAGAAGTATGAGTTTTATTATGCGGAGAGGAAACATGAGAACAACATAGTCCTAGATGTTGCATAAAAATTTCAGTGTCATTGTTATCGCTACTCATCTGGATGCCTCCAAATATTTCACCTAAACAATAATTACAGGAAACAAACAACAGTCAATGAAAGACTCCTAGAAAATGGGGTAAAAGTAGGACAGTAGTAATTAGTTTTGATTAGAAAATAAATAAATTAAGTTTCAATATTTTCATTAGTTTAGAAAAAAGATTTGACTAACTTCAACAGAAATGAAAAATATATAAGACAGAAAAAATGCTGAAGCAAGCAACTTGTTTGAGGAAAAAAAACTGAATTGTTTGAGCAAACAAGAAAACTAAAATTGTAAAATCTTCATTTGTCCAATCACTTGAAAGTAAAGCGAAACAAGAACTTCATAATTGTGTACATTGTTTGACTCTCCAAAATTAAAACATCAATTAAGTTGAAAACAAAATATATCAAACATAAGAAAGTCAAGAAGCAAGAAATCGAAGAGAGTTGTATTACCATTATAAACAAGGATGTTCCCTGACATGTCCACCAATGGTTGAACAATAGGATTTATGCCTCTAAGCTGCAATGTAGCACCAAGAAATTGCAATTCTCTAATGAATTCTTTAGCAGCGCCACCGCCCGTATGAAAATTCTCTCCTTCACTCGCATCTTCATCCTCCACAAAGGCAACAACATCTTGCTCCCCACCTGGTAAAGATGAAACCCTGGCACGAAGTAAAACTTTCTTGCATCCCAAACTATCTGGACCCCTTCTTCTTAACACCCCTTTTATGTCATCCACTGAAAATAAAGTCTAATGACAATATAAAACGTTGTCAGCCTCTAAAGATCACTCAAAAATTAAAAAGATAACTTTAGAAACTTCACATCAATCTTCCTCATTAAGGAGCAAGATAGCTCTTTTCTTTTGATTCTTTATCAAAGCTAGCTTTTTTAAGTTACTCTTTTCAGTTGCAGCCGTTTTTAAGCTGTTTTTTTCTTCATTTGAGACGTACAAAAAAGAGCAGCTCTATCAAAAAGATTATAAAGGAAAACAATAACAGGAACTTCAAAATCATTCATCATAAAGCTAAGAGACAAGTCCTTTTAATTGTTTATCTTCTACTTAATATAGACGTTGTAGCAAAAAGAGTACATCTAACGGTTCAGAAACGAGTGATGAGGTTACATCTTTAGAACATCTAACGATTCAGAAACGAGTGATGAGGTTACAACTTTAGAACTTCACATCAACATTTCCTCATTAAGGTACAAAGATCGTTCTTTTCTTTTAATTCTTTACCTAAGGTGTCTTTTTAAGATTTCCCTTTCAGTTGCGGGAAGTTTTTATGCTGTTTTTGCTTCATCTACTTAATCTAGACATTGTAGCAAGAGGGGTACATCTAACGACTCAGAAGTTGAGAGATGAAAGATAGCAACTTTAGAAACTTCACATAAATGTTTCCTCATTAAGGTGCAAAGGTATTTCTTTTAATCCTTTCATCAAAGCTATCTTTCTAAAATTTCCCTTTCTCAATTGCAGGAAGCTCTTATGCTGCTTTTACTTCATTCACAGGTTGTATGAAAATTGGGCAGATCAATCAAACAAATTTTAAAGAAACATAACGACAGAAACCTCATTCATCATAAAGCTAAACAAATAGCTTCTTTTAGTTGTTCCTCTTCTACATAATTTATATGTTGTAGCATATGGGGTTCATATAACTATACATGAAAAAAGACAACAACTTTAGAAGCTTCACATCAATCTTTCCTCATTAAGATGCAAAGATAGCTCCTTTCATCTAATTCTTTAATTAAAAGCTACCTTTCTCCAATTCCCCTTTTCAGTTCCAGGCAGTTTTATGCTGTTTTTTAAACTTATTTTAGATGTAGCAGCAAAAGGGTTTCATCTAAAGATACAAAAAAGAGTAGCAAATATGAAATCAGAAGTAAATAAAGGCCCTAATAAGGCTGCAGTTTAGCTATTCTTGAATCAATGGTTATTTCAGTAAAGAGAGTTATATACTATTACCTTTTGTTCCAATAAAGGTATTGGAGAGATAAAATTTGGGTCTAAAGATGATAAAATTATCTTAATTCCAGACACAATCACTGCTATGCCACACATCTTTCTTTGTCCTGCAGCTTCCTTAAACCCTACAAACAGAACTTTTAAGACCAAGTAGGAAGAAAGGTTTATGAAATATCAAAATATTTTTAAAAGGACAAAATTGCCCTTAAAGTTTAATTTTTTTCTACTTAGGCTAAAACCCTTTTTCAGAAAACTAAAATAGAACACTCAACGACTAAAGCGGCCATTGCTGACAGAGTGATTTTCTTCACAAGGTTAGAACTTTTTATTCAGAACCCTATTCTTGTTACCACTAGTTATATGTTGGGTATTTTCTGGAATGTTCAAAGATGTAATCTTTTGGTGTTTTTTTTTTAAAATTTGCTACCACTAATTATATGTTGGGTACTTTCTTGAATCTTTCTGCTTGTTGAATAATGGCTTCTGTTGGGGGCAGTTTATTTCTCAAGTTGTAGACTCATTTTGATGTTCTATTAACTATACTAAACTAAATATGCATCCACTTTTGAGAACTTACAACATTAATAGTTTTTTCTTTATATATTAGGAGCTATTTTGGATGAAGCTCCAAAGTTGAGAATTTTGGGGTTATCCAAAAAGGGGTAAAGGCAAAAGTGTAAACCCCCACCAACCACACAGCTGGAAAGTATTGGTCCCTGCCTCCTCTCCAGCATACTCTGAGAGATGGAAAGTAGCAGTGGGAGTAGCAGCTGTGCTGGTGAGTGGAAAGCAGAAGAAGCTATAGCCGGTAATGCTGAAGCTCTTCGAGTTCTCAGAGAACTCATCACCTATCCTCTTCTTTACTCTGCTGAATCTCGAAAACTTGGCCTAAAGGTACTAAAAGTTTTTCCAGATAGTGTAGCTTTGATATATAGCTTATCATCTTTCATTGACAACTCTAGTTGCTTTGCTTATTTTTTCTGTAGTGGCCACGTGGGTTGTTGCTATATGGACCTCCTGGAACTGGAAAGGTACAGTATATGTATATTCTTGATGTCTTTTTTTAAAATTTGAAATTGACTTTTCGGTTTTGAGACAAAACCATGATTGTTGAAATTGGAAATTGACATTTGGGTTTGAGCCGAAAATTACGTCTGAATTTTGGAATTGACATTTGAGTTTGAGCCAACAATAATGTCTTTGAATTTCAAAATTTACATTTGTATTTGAGCCACAATCATGTCTTTGAATCTCAAAATTGACATTTTTGTTTGAGCCATATCCTGTGTTATCAATTTTACAATTGACATTTGGATTTGTGTCAAAATCATACCTCTCGATTTTTGGGTTCAAGATAGTTGTTTGATTTTCCTGTTCAGAAAAAATAGCTGTTTGGTTTAACTTTTGTAGTTTTTTAAAATTGTAGACAAGCTTAGTTCGAGCAGTTGTTCAAGAATGTGGTGCCCATTTGATTGTAATAAGGTGTGTGTGATTCTCACTCAACTTTATTTTCTCTGAACTTTTAAATATGTTCTGTTTTTGTTGCTTATGTACAATAAAAGTAATGATTTGTATTTATTTGTTCGATGTTTTCGTTTCGTTATTATGTATGCTTGGCCGATAACAACAACGACGCCTCCAGCCAAGCAAGCTGGGGTAGTCGATATGAGTTCTACCAACCATACATCCCAATTTAGTTCATCTGAGGACCCGTATTTACAACAAAAAAATACTAGAAGTTCGTTATAAGTATGCTTGGAAGAAATTTATTTAATTCGTTCAGATCTGTCGATTGAATCACTGAGCAGTCTGTGATCGTTATGGTCCTTGATAATATTTAAATAACTGAAAAATGTCTGTGCTCTGAAAGAGTTTAGCTTTTGATGCTAGTTATATTGTGAGGTGACTCCACACTTTTGCATACATTAAGAGAAAAATGAAGTCATTGAACTTCAAGGAGAATCTTGCATTCTGTATGTTTCTTTGCCTTATTGTTCTTTCTGGCTTTGGATGTTTGCAGTCCCCATTCTGTTCACAGGGCTCATGCTGGTGAAAGTGAGAAAATTTTGAGGGAGGCATTTTCAGAAGCATCATCTCATGCAAAATTAGGCAAGCCATCAGTCATCTTTTTAGATGAAATAGATGCTCTTTGTCCTCGTAGAGATTCTAGGTATATGTTGCATCACTTTATCCACATCCATATGAAAATGGGCTTGCAATCATGATTTACAAAACCGGAAAAAATAGAAGAAGATGTTGGTAGGGTAGAGTTGATATATTCCAATATTCTTTAGTAACATGTTATTTGAGTGCTTGAATTGCAGAAGGGAACAAGAAATTCGTGTAGCGTCTCAACTCTTTATGTTGATGGATTCCATTAAATCCTCATCGACATCAGTATCACATGTTGTTGTGGTAGCATCAACCAATAGGTAAGGGTTCTGCAACATTTGCTTTGTTTGGTTTATTAATTTTTTTACTTTTGTAGTGGATTGCCTTTTCCTGTGCCTCTCATGTAAGCCTGTTCTTTAAGTAAAAACATCCATTAAAGCTTCCTAGCAGCCCTCAGCCCCTCACACGGGAATCTGTAGGCCATGTATTTGCAGTGAAGACATTTACACAAAAAGGGGTTGGAGGTTGAACAATCTCATTGCATTAACAATGTGCTTGAAGAAGTACTCTTATGAGAAAGTAATGGACTTGAGAATGGGAAAGAAATGTAGTCTGGCAAAGAGGCATCTGGAGGTCTGCATGATAAAATGGACTTTGAGCTCCTTGATGAGAGCATTGTTGATGCATTTAGCTTTGAGAATGAGTATCAAATTGTTCATGAACGAAGTGAGTGGCAATAAACAAATCGAAGGATCTGCTATAAAGGAAGTGAACACTAGAGATGGAGAAATAGAAGATGAAGTTATTCAGAATTGCAGCAAGCGTTAGGGTCATGATACGAGGCCTATGCCAATTTGCTAATGTGGCCTTCGCTAAACAGTTGCCCCACAAATATAATGATCATATATAATGTATGTTAACTGTGCTATCCTACAAGAAAACGTAAGTAAGAGACAATGCTAGCTTAGTTTATGTAAGCAAGCCACCAAACCCCTAAATATCCTTCTGATGGTCATGAAATTCTATGCTTGTGTTCCAAATTAACGTTGATGCCTATACATTTTATCATTTTATGTGCAGGCCGGATGCTATTGATCCAGCTTTAAGAAGGGCTGGACGGTTTGATGCTGAAATTGAAGTCACCACACCTACTGAGGAAGAGCGGATGCATATTCTCAAGGTGAGCTGCATAAGATACAGTTTTGAGCATGCCCCAGTTTAAGGAGATACATGAATGAGTACTCTTTGTGGACACCTATGGTTTTTCAATCCCTTCTGTAGTATGATCTGTATGAAATTGGTCTAGTGATGCTGGTTTTTGATTTTTCAGCTTTATACAAAGAAGCTTCAATTGGATGCGAGTGTTGATCTTCGAGCAGTTGCTGCATCTTGTAATGGTTATGTTGGGGCAGATTTAGAGGCCCTGTGTCGGGAAGCTGCAATGTCTGCAGTAAGAAAGTGCTCTGACTCAAATCTGGACGATGACTCTTACAGCATTAATATGGAAGATTGGAAGCATGCAAGATCGGTGGTTGGTCCTAGTATAACGAGGGGTGTTACTGTTGAAATCCCGAAGGTTTCTTGGGAAGATATTGGAGGGTTGAAAGACATTAAGGTATGACCTCACACGAACAATTTGGTCAGGCTGAATATTGACAAAATCTAATAAGGTGTTAAATTCTTGAAACAGAAAAAGCTTCAGCAAGCTGTTGAATGGCCTTTAAAACACTCAGAAGCATTTGAACGGTTGGGAGTATCACCTTCCCGTGGAATCCTTCTTCATGGTCCACCAGGGTGCTCCAAAACAACCCTTGCTAAAGCTGCTGCTCATGCTGCCCAAGCTTCATTCTTTTCCTTGAGGTCTGGTGACCATTCTAATTAAATCTTTTGTCTGCTGTTTGAGGTTGATAAATGATAACTTTCATAAGTAATGATGGTTTTTAGATATAAATGCTTCTACTAGGAAAAAGGAAACATGCATTCGCTGATAAATCAAAATGAGCACAATAGGATGTGGCCTAGTGGTCAATGAAGTGGGAGGAGAACGATGAGGTCTTAGGTTCTAATTTCGGTGAGGCAAACAAATTAAGTGATTTTGTCCCATCATCTATCTTGGTGGACAGAGTTACCGGTACCTGTGTTGATGAGAATTGCCAACTTATATGACAGTTCCTGGAAAACCTAAAACATGTTAAATTCTAACTTGTATCACATTTTCGGGAAAACCAAAAACATGTTTAGTTTGAAAGATTGTCATTTAGTACGCTCTAATTAAATCTCTAATGTATGCTGGGGTTTATGTCCCTTTGGAGCCTAAGGCATCACATTGGTATTTACTATTATGTTAACCATCTTTATTAGCTTGTTTTCAGTAACTGAGTATGTAATGTATTGACTAATTATTACTTCATGCATTCGATTTGACTAAAAATTGCAAATCCTAATTAGTCAGTTCCCTGAAATTCATAATCATGGAACAGTGGTGCAGAGCTGTACTCTATGTATGTTGGTGAGGGTGAAGCTTTATTACGCAATGCTTTCCGAAGAGCTCGCCTTGCAGCACCAAGTATAATATTCTTTGATGAGGCCGATGTAGTTGCAACCAAACGGTAAGTTTATTTAGCTTAGCAATGTCTTGCGAGTTTAAGTATATCTTCCTCAATTCTCATTGTTTAGGCACAACCCTGATACGATTTTTTCTTAAATGACAGAGGAGGAAGTTCAAGTGGAAGCAGTACGGTTGGAGAGAGACTGTTATCCACCCTCCTAACCGAAATGGATGGCTTAGAGCAGGCTAAAGTAAGCAGTAAATTTATTGCAGTTTTTCAAGTACTGAATGTAAATCCCGTTTTTTCTAATCGTTGCTTTGTCAGGGAATTCTTGTTTTGGCTGCCACAAATCGCCCCCACGCAATTGATGCTGCACTAATGCGACCAGGAAGATTTGATCTCGTAAGAAACTCGTGAATGCTTAGTGTAACTTAGCATCTCAACACAAATGCTACTCTTAAAGAACAATCGTTTTACTCGTTAATGGTCATATCTTATTCAATTTTCTCTGCTTACAGGTTCTTTATGTTCCCCCTCCTGACTTGGAAGCTCGATTTGAGGTTCTCAGTGTTCATACACGAGATATGAAATTGAATAACGATGTTAATCTGAGACAAATTGCAGAAGACACAGAGCTCTTTACTGGAGCTGAGCTTGAAGGACTATGCAGAGAAGCTGGAATAGTTGCGTTGAGAGAGAACATATCTGCAACAGTTGTATCTGATAGACACTTCCAAACAGTCAAAAAGTCACTCAAGCCAGCACTTACCAAAGAAGAGGTTGCTTCCTATTCTTCCTTCATGAACAATCGATCCGAGAGGTCTGCTCACTCATTTCAATCCATCTCCAAAAAACGCGACAACAAGCCAACCAAAAACTTGTTAGTTTTTGCTACTCCTGTTACTATCACTGTTATTAGTATTGCAATGTACATTGGTGTGAGATACTTTCTGATGCCAACTGAAACATCGACGAGGGAATTAACAAGTACGTAGCATCCAACTACGTTACTGTTAGTTCCAATACATTACAACATGATGAATTAGCAAAATTTTGAAGACAAATTTGGTTGTGTATAACACTTTTTGACTAGTACTTTGGATATATGTTCCTTAGTTTCCAACTCATATTAACAGTATTTTACATGGTGTTGAAATTATTGATTTTGTATACATATTTGATATTGACATGTAACATAGTGATTACAACTACTACTATCTGACACGATTGGGATGACATTTTTGTAAAGTGATACGTTGCGATGACATTACAAGATTTCTCCTAAACATACATAGTTTCATGTGTTCAGACTTTTTTATTTTTGAATGTTATATGGTTAAACTACACTGCTTTGAAAATTTATTTTCAAAAACAATATATACATTAAAAAGCTTAAGACCACAATATTTATAAATTATAATATGAAAATATGTGCCTAAGGAATGTTTGTAAGTTGAGACAGTAAAATTGAATATGTATGAAATGCATTAATGATAAACATAAGCTGGAATAGCTCAGTTGGTTAGAGCGTGTGGCTGTTAACCACAAGGTCGGAGGTTCAAGCCCTCCTTCTAGCGTTTTTTTTCCCTTTCCGTTTTCGAGGATTTGAATCCGAAATCGGAGGGATATCAATCATTCCATCACAATCTATATTGATTACGTGACAAAACTAGTTATATTTATATATTACTAGGTACTAGGATTGCGACAAAAATAGTTAATACATTACCTACTCAGTTACTAGCAATTCTAGAAAAAGCAATTCTAGAAAAAAATCAGTCGAGAATTGCGATAACTGATAAATCCTGAAGATGAAGAATGGACAGATGGAAAATAAAAGAGAGTATATCGTCAAAATTATTTTTAATCTAAATGAGAGTATAACTCAAAGATTTGATTTATCATCTTTTAAAGTTAGAGCTACGAAAAAAATCTTAGAACTAGTTATCTCAATCATCCACTACTTCGAGATTAATGTAATCTTTTTATGCTTGGGTCATAGCTAAAACATTATTAAGATAGGCAAAAGCTATATGAAAGTTGCAGAGTATCAGATATAAAAATAGAATGTTGATATATTTTTTCCTCAAGTTTTCTATTTCATTAAACATTCATAATTGTAAAAAAGAAGTTCTCTATTGATTGGTATCTTTATTTCACATTCTTTTTGATTCACCAAATCTATACCTATAGAGTTTGATATCAGGTGTTCTGTAGAAACGAAGAAAGAAAATTTTGAAGAATGATTAATCATCTTTTAAAGTTAGAAAGCAGGTCTGAGTGTAGTTTATATTAGTAGCATACTGCATACTGTCACGATCCAACCCATCGGGCCGTGCGGGCACCTATTCTAGCACTAAGTAGGAGGATTCTCATACCCAAAAGAATTATACATGCGAAAAATTGACGAAACATAGATGTAGTATAGATAAAATCTTTATAACAACTCTTTTTCAAGAACTAATTAAGACTAGTAAAACAATTAACAACCCCAAAGATCTAGTCTAACAGGTACAAGAGCTACTAAGAGTAACGATAGACAATAATTAAATAAAAGAACACAACTCCCACCATGCGGAAAGAAGAGTCGAAGCTACTGGAAGAATTTCTTCATCTTCACCTAATCAAACATCACCAATCATGCATCCAGACTATATCAAAAAGACATAGCAAGAGTAGTATTAGTGCAACTGGTATGATCGGATTGCCACATTCAAGAGTAGTATCAGTACATCATCAAGATCTTACATTTACATCATGATTTCATGGCTACCTCATTCATCTATCTCTGCTACAACAAGTGTGATCAATATTGAACCATTCATATACATACAAGTATCACACTAAAGCAAGAACATGCATACATCACACAATTACGAAATTATAACCATCACCTACAAATTTTCCCCCAATTCTTATCAGAAAAGAGACCAAGTTCAACCCTAGTTCTTCATTAGGTTTCGTCATTAGGGTTTTAAACCTAAATTACTAAACATTCATCAACGAGTTATTTCGATAGGTCGAACCTAGTATGGACCGAAATTTATTCCCTTCCACCAGATATCCTTGTTTAATGAATGAATTCTACTAAAATAAAAATAACTAAGAGCACTCCATCGACCATCCATTCGCTACATCAAGCACTAACCCCAAATACGTTGCATTATAGAACTTTTTCACAAAATTTACTCGGTGCATGAAGACCTACACATATCTTTTACGATTGATTTCGTATACTACAAGGTAAGCACATGTTTGCAACTACTCAATGCATAAAAATCTAACCTACCTGAGCGTCAATCAATTTGCACACAATTTTGATTTCTTTCTAGCTTTACGGATTCGCTACGGTGAATTTGGCCAAGAATTCGCAAGATTCCGTCATCCACATGCTAAAAAGCTCTTTCTCCTTCTTTCTCAAGCTTGGAATAACTTTTCTGAGGTTTATAGGGTAATTCACGACCTATGGGTTATTTTTAGAAAGATGAAAAAATAAAAAAATTTCAAAATTTCGAATTCTGCCTCGCCGATTCTGCTGCAGTGGGGTAAGTTGCCGCTGCAGCGCCGCACCGCCAGCGAGAACTGTCCTGCTAAAGTCTAAATTTTTTGCAAATTTTTGCTCTTCTTAAATAACGACGATTCGGATTATTATTTAAACTTACCCTAATGTATCAATAAAATGAATAGTAGTTTTTAAATCTTTCCACAAATTTCGAGATAATTGTGTTATTACCACCAAATTAAAGCGTTTGAACGCTTTTAGTTGTACATAAAAGAACTCCTACTTTAATAAAATTAATAACGTTAACTCTAGTTGTATTAGTAAAAATATTTTCTGTCATCAAAATTTTGCATAAAATGTTTTTATATCATCGTTTGTGTGGAAGTCATATAAAGCAACAATAACCTCATATATATCAAATTTGCATAAATATTACTCCATAAATGTGGAATAGATATTTAAAATAATTTTTAAATTGTACTATACTTGTAATTCATCTTAATTATGGTGAAATGATGTGTATATATATATATATATATATAAGATAATGAACTTTAAAATAATCATGTTGCTATCACTAAATTAAAGCATTTGAAAGCTAAGTTGTTCAACAAAGGTCTTCATCTATTATAATTATAATAGCGATATTTATTATTATCCGTTGCATTACTATAATAACATACCTAATAAAATGCCATTGAGTATTACTATTGCATCATTTTATATAAAGCAAACACACATAAATACTCCAACAAAGACAACATAAAAATTTAAAGTTAATAAATTAAAATTATTATCAAAATTCATAGCTTTGTTTTTAGTTATACTTGGATATTTTGTTGTATCTAATTAAGCTCATACACATGTTATAATTTAGTTGCCATACTTGGTCAAATCTAGTCAATTGTCTCTTTTTAAAATTTAATTGTCATAGTTGGTGAAATCAGGTCAAAATTGTCTCATTTTAGGAAAAAACTTTAGTAATGATATATTTTTATTTGTCAAAAGTATGAATTTTCTAAATTAAATTTAATTATTCTCATAAGAAAATCCAACCTTTTTGAAAAAAAATACTAATATATTTATTATTTTTCCTTTTTTTGTGCAAAAAAGGCTTGGCGCCTATAGTTATATTTAGTTGCCGTACTTGGTGAAATCAAACCAGATGTCTCATTTTAGGAAAAAACTTTAGCAATGATATATTTTTATTTGTCAAAATGATTTATGAAATTTCTAAATTAAATTTAATATTTTCTTATAAGAAAATCCAACCTTTTTGGGAAAATACTAATATATATTTTTTTTCTTTAAAAAATTACCATTATTTTTTTTCCTTTTTTGTGCAAAAAAGCCTTAGAAGGCCTATAGTTATATATATATGGGTTTTCATGGATCCAACTCTATAACCCTTTTCTCCCATGACACTTTCTTTACATCAACGTGAGTTCAATCAAATCGAATGTGGTATCGTATTTAATAAAAATAGCAGTTTTTAGACGTGATCAATACTCATTCACATGATATATATTGTAAGATTGATTTGTTTCATTCAATGATTTATTTTTCATCTAGTCAATTATCTCTTTTTATCTCTAACTTTTTACTAATGACATGTTTCTATTTGTCAAATAATGTATGGACTTTCTAGATCACATTTCAAATTTTCTTGTTTGAAAAAAAATAGTAAAAAAATAAAGATTTGGGAAATCGCTATTGATTTTTTTGAGATTAACTTGTGTGCCAGTGACACTGAAACTCTTTTTACACTGTCACTTAACTCTAAGGCACACAGAAGTTAGGTTTTTCCATTTATTTTTATTTTTAATTTTATGAACACAAATATTAAATATTGTGTTATAAGGTAACTAGGATTTTGAATTTATTTTACCAAATTAGTTTAGGATTTTTTTAAAACTTATGACAAGCTCGTTTTTTTTTATACCGTTCTTATTCATCATGGTATTGTTATTTCTTCGTATCGTCATCGTTCACTTGAAGCAATTTAAAACTAGCGTCATTGGAATTAATGGTAACTATTTACTCATTATTTTTTTCTATTTTAGATTTTCTTTTAAAGTTGTGAATGGGGAACATGATTCAACTTAGAAAAACATAATTACTTTATCATTAGTCATTATATTTAATATACTTCACTTTGATTAATGAACTTAATAGTAACTTAAGATAAATTGTTTATAAAGAGCTTTTCTCTTAAATAATATAGTTTGAATGTTTAAGCTATATTTATCTTGTTAATCTAATCTAATCTATTATCTTCATTGGAGTTTATCAACTGTTCATTTGTATTATTCTCATATTCCCGGTACACAACCTACAAAATTTCCAAAAGAACTACATTAAAGTCAGTGGTGTATATACTTTATTAGATACAGGGATTTAACCAAACACAATATTTTCCATATGGAGCATGAATATATATGTGAGAAGCCCTAACTTTTAACAAATACTATATTCTGAACACTAATTTAAAGGTTGACGCAATCAAGTTTAAATTTTGAATTCAACTCTTATCAAATATCATATTTGAGATGATATTTTTCTAAGAAAAGAATAAACCATCATGACTACTTATCAAAGAGAAACGAGAGAAGAAACAATAGTAAAGAAAGGAAAAAAGAAAACCTCAAGTTTGAGATTCTTATTAGCGCCTTAATTTTAGAAACACAAGCATCATCATCTTTTCGATAGTTCTCCATCAAAAAAAGTTCTTACATTTAGCATTTTGCTCATGCTAGTTGTTTGCAGAGCTATGCTGCTCGGACCCTCCAAAAGTATTGCCGCACTCATAGCTTTAGTAGGATTCAAAACACACCCAACAATACTTTTGAAGAGTTCGAGCTATATAGTTGCAGATAATGTAACCAAGGGATGACAAGTTTTTTAGGCTCACATCCAAAAACTTCTTTTGCTCCTCGTTGCAGTGTTCTAGGGCTTTCACAACAAACCAAGAGCATTCGAAATCTTTAATATCCGTACCATTCTAATAGTAAGATAGATCGTTATAAAATCTTTACATTTTCAAGTTAAAAGAGCTACGTTTTATAAGAAAGTTGGGTATCCTTAAAATTAATCACGTAGCTCTTTTCAATTGAAAATGTAGAGATTTTATAACGATCTTTCATATTATGTCAAGGATATTAAAGATTCCAAGGGCTCTTGATTGGTTGTGAACGCCCTAAAACACTGCAAATAGGAGCAAAATAAGTTATTGGATATGAGCTTAAAAAACTTCTCATCCCTCGATTATATTATCTACAATTATATAGCTCGAACTTTTCAAAGTTATTGTTGGGTGTGTTTTGAATCCTATTAACGCTATGAGCGCGGAAGTACTTTTGAAAAGTCCGAGCAGCATAGCTCTGTAAACAACTAGCATGAGAAAAATGCTAAATGTAAGAAATTTTTTTGCAAGAGAACTATGGAAAAGATAATGATCCTTGTGCTGCTAAAATTAAGGTATTCTATAAGGATCTCAAACTCGAGATTTTCTTTTATTCTTTTCTTCACTCTTGCTGCTTCTCTCTCCTTTCTCTTTAATAAGTAGTCATGAAATTTTATTTTTTTCTAAATTACTCAGCATTTGTGTTGATGAAAATTAGCAAATGTCAAATAAAATTAGTCGAGTTGTGCTCAAACTGTCTTGACCCAAGGTCAATCATTAGTAAAATAGCCATATGCAAAATGTGAAGATTGTATTTTTTGTGCTTATGTTTTTTTTAAAACTCAACCTCTTTTCTTTGGAATTTTTTAAATTGTAATTCTTATAATTGGAGATGTGAACATCAAAGGTAGACCAAAAAGTTGGCTTTAGTGGAAGTCAAACACCAAAATATACAAAAGCACCAACTTTTAACAACTTTTTATATTTATAAGAAGATGGAGGAAAACAATTCTCAAAGGAGTATTTTGTCTTTTCCAATAATTCTAATATATTATTATAACCTATTCATTTTCTATAATATATTTTTGTGTATTTTAAAACAACATTAACAACACTAAAAAAATTTCACTATTTAATCACCTAAGTAATAATAATCACATAGTCGTTTATGGAAAGTGAGATTTACTTACTACTATATAAATGTAGATGTTATATTTTTAATATATTTTTCAAAATAGTAAGCAAATATTATATTTAACGATAATAATAATATAATTATTCTATTGGTTCAAGTAGGTTCTCAAAAAAAAAAAGATGTAGAAAAATTCCACTAGATTCCAAAGTAGTGATGTGTAGGTGTTGAACCTTAATGCAAAACATTATAATTTTTTTTTTCAAATTCAAAGTCAAAATTGTACTACTGCATGATATATATATAAATTTTTTTTCTCTTCCACACTATTTTCCAAAAACCAAAGTTTTTATTTATTTCAGAAATGACAAAAATGGTCCCTTATATTTGGGACATGTTTATAGTAGTCCCCTAAGTATGGTTTGAATAGTTTGTGGTTCTTAAAATTTACTAAAAGTGAACACTTTTAATCTTTACATCGTAATATTTATTGAACTCGAAACGAACTATGGGAATTTCTTTTTAAACAAAATCACTAGGAAGGTCGGATCAAATTTTAGAAGTTACAACATAAAAGATCGATTAAAGTTGTACCTTTAAAATTATACCAGACTCTAAAAATATATATATAAAAAATAATACTAGTGAACTTCATATTCATATCGCAAAATTTGAGTTAAATTTCCCGTCAAATCTAATGGACAAAGTTCTTTAAATATTTGACGGAAACTAAAGGTGTTCACATTGACAAACTTAAAGGATCAAATTGTTCAAAGTACATACTTAAGGGACTATTTGTACCTACCCCCAAACATAATTGACCATTTTAAATTAATTTTCTCATTGACCCCTCAATTTCACTTTCTTTAACAACTTTCTATTTCTTCTAACAAAAACATATATGAACAATTTTTTCTTCTCATTCACATGCTAACCAAAAATGGGAAATTCATTAGCATGTTTTTCTAAGAAAAATCAAGCTACAAAAATTAGAAAAAAATTCAACAAAAATAATATTCCTAGTACTAGAAGATCATCATCTAATATTCGTCGTATTCCTCCTCCTCCTCCTCCATGTATCTCAAGATCAACTAGTAGAAAATCGGATAGAATAATCTATCCGAGTTCTTCTAGAATTATTGATCATGATATTGATCATGATTATATTCGAGAACAAGCTCGAGTTGCAGCAGCTTTGTTGCTACAACATCATCATCAAAACGGAACGTTCAGTCAATTTGAACGTTCCGTTTCTCTTAGAGATCCTTTAAATTGTTCTTCAAGGAAGCAAAAGAGATATAATAATAATAATAATAATATTATGCCAAGAAGTTCAAGTTCTCGACGTGCTAGATCACAATCTGATTCACTTCCTCATCACTTGGAACTTCTTCATCAGGTTAGTTATTATCTCAGAAAATCACTTTTTTCGTAAAATCGAGGAATTTCAATTACACTATTTATATATTGATAAAAGTATTAGTTTTTATGAATCCCTTCGATTTCTTCGTAATTGTTGAGTTTGACTGGATAATTGCATGAATGTTGACTGAACTTTATCCACTATAACAAAAAAAAGTAAACTATTTTTTCATCAAATTATAACTTTTGGGTATGTAAAAAAAATTATTTTTGTGACATTAAAGTAACTAATTCTATGTGTGAATTGCTCAGAAAATGATCGGTTTCTGAGTAATCAATTTTTTTTTGTTTTGTTATGATTTCAATTATTTTTCTTAATTGTCTTTTTGTTGATAAATTTGGCTAGTCAAAACTTATACAACTGTAGGTATTATTTTTTTTAAAAAATCTTTCGTCTTTTGTATTTTTTTTAGCTGTAAATTTGACATTTTCGAAAATTTCTATTCTTTGAGTAATACCCCGTCGTTTCATTTTATATGTCACATTTTTACATTGCACTTGCATTAAGAAATGATGTAATTTTATATTGTTACCCTTATTTAACGTTTTTTTAAGTCAAAACTACAATAAACGATGAATACATTTTCAAGATTTTTTAACTAATCTATCAAGGGTATAATAGGCAAAATATAGTAATTTATGCATAAATTTTATAAAATGACAAGTATTGTAGTTCAACTATTTATAGAAAGGCATGACATGTAAGATGAAGCGGAGGGAATATAATTTAATGTGACAAAAATAATTATTTTATGACTTTAGTGTTATGTGAGCCACGTGTTAGTGATAATATTCAGTAACCATACGTGAAATTAGCCCTCGATAAGCTAAATGACAATAAAAAACTACATGAATAAAACTGTAGAATGAAATGTTATACCCTCAAAACATTCTGAATTAAGTAGTTCAGTTTTAAAAATATTTTTCGAGTATCTACCAAAAATAATCCTTTTATCTTATTTGAGTTAGGAATAAGGTTTCTGTACACTCTATCCTCCACAAACTCTACTAATGGGATCATTGCTTGTTCAGCCGAGGATATATCTATTGAAAACGATTTCTCTGCTAAATTTTTTTTTATGACTTTAGTGTTACGTTAACCACGTGGTTATAACATTCAGTAACCATACGTGAAATTAGGCCCCATGCATTATGCTAAATGACAATCAGAAACTACAAGAATAATACTATAGGATAAAATATCTTCCTCTCAAAATATTTAGAATTAAGTTCAGTTTTCAAAAAAATAAAAAAAATCATCCGAAGGTCTATCAGAAACAACCTTTGTACTTCACATAAGATAGGGGTAAGTTGTTCTATGTACAGTGTACCCTGTCCAAACTCCACTTGTGAAATCTTTGTTTGTTCAACCAAACATATATCTATCAGAAACACTATCTCTACTTTTTGAAGGTACGTAGGGGTGCACTACCCTCCCACAGTCCACTCGTGAGATTACACCAGATTAGTTGTTGTTGTATTATCTCATGGTATAGTATGCAAATTTTAATACATAAATAGTTCCTGTCTGACCAACAACAGATCTCAGGTAACTCTGTTACGTTACAGTAATATTTCATGGTAGTATATGTTTCAAAATCCTTTTTTTTGTTTCAGGGTAGTAGAAATGTTGAAGATTTGAATCACAAACATTTTGTTCTAGTACATGGAGGTGGATTTGGTGCTTGGTGTTGGTACAAAACTACAACACTTCTCAAAGAATCTGGATATCATGTTGATGCAATTGACTTAACTGGTTCTGGTGCACATTTTTTTGATTCCAATAACATTTCTACTCTCTCACAATATGTAAAACCCCTCATTGATTTCCTTGAGAAATTCGACGATGATAAAAAGGTACTAACATCATGAATTCACTTGCGAATTCGATGTAAAAAAAATAAAATTGATTGTTTTCCCATCGATGCAGGTTATATTAGTCGGACATGATATAGGGGGAGCTTGTATTTCTTATGCAATGGAATTGTATCCATCGAAAGTGTCTGCAGCAATTTTCGTTGCTGCAGCAATGTTAAAGAGTGGACAGAGTACACTCGATATGTTCTCTGTACAGGTACGGAGATTAGACTTAGTTATGCATGATTTAATACGTTGTATGCAGGGGCGGAGGCTCAAGGGGGTCTAACTGAACCCCTTTGTCGAAAAAGTATACTATGAAAAATAGTCAACTAAAAAAAAGTTACTTTTTGACTCTCCTGGTTTGAATTCTGGCTCTGCTACTACTGATTATATAGAATCTTATACGGAGATTGAATTTGTTAAACTTGTAGCTTGGATTGAACAATTTATGTCAACGCGCTCAAATTTTTCGTTATGCAAATGGGAAGGATCAACCTCCAACATCAATAGATTATGACAAGTCATTGGTCAAGGAAGTGTTATTCAATCAAACTCCTAATAAGGTATTTGATGTGTATTGTTCAGACTCTTTAAAAATGTAAACAGATACGTGTCGTGGAGGATCTGACACGAGTGTAACAACTTTTTTTTTTTTTTTGACATTTTCAGGATGTTGAATTAGCATCAGTATCAATGAGGCAAGTTCCATTCGGACCATTAACAGAGAAACTTTCACTTTCTTCAACAAATTATGGTTCAATTCCAAGATTTTATGTCAAAACACAAGATGATTTTGCAATTCCTGCATCTCTTCAAGAAGTTATGATAGATTCAAATCAACCAGAACAAGTTTTCCAGATTAAAGGCTCCGATCATTCGCCTTTTTTATCGAAACCTCAAGCTCTACACAAGATTTTGGTAGAAATTTCAAATATTCCTCCAAAAATGAATCTCAAAACCATCTAAAAAAATAGATGAGTTTTAGCCAACATCACATTTCCCCCCCCAAACATGTACATACCAAATACATGATCATTACACACATATATAACATGAAATCTTTTTAAAAACTTCATATAATTCACTTTGTTTGTATTGTTATTTTTTATTTTGTAATTTGACTTCAGCCAGATAGGGCCAAGGGGTTCATCTGAATTCTTTCAACATAAAATTATACTGTTTATACATGATTAATAGATGTTGAATCCTTCTGAGTTCTTCGTGTATTTACTTCCTTATATTTTGAACTCTCATAGTAAATTTTTTGACTCTGTCACTACTTATCAAGAGTGAAAAGTGAAAGTTGTTCTTATGTAACTATATAAAACATTTTATTAGCTATACGCAATGTGATTTTTGAATTAATTAGATAAGTGAATTTTGAATACAAGACGATTAATTTTTTTAAAAGAAAAAAATTAAAAAAAAAGAGAGAAAGATAATTTTTGGAAGAAACTAAAGGATACAATCTTATTTACATTATTAGTATCAACAATGTTACTAATATTATTGATAACAATCATGGTAACAAGAACAAAGTCTAATAGCAAGAGAAGAAATTTGATCACAATTAGGCAAAGGATTAAGTCCATTAAAATCATTAAATCATGCCCTAGTACAACATGCTTCATCACAAAAGATGAATGAGGTCTTAGATCTTTCTCTGCTCTGCGCGCTGCCAGTATGAAATAATTTTTATATATACAGTGAAGGTAATAGTGAGTTGATTCAGCAAATGAAATATTTCAAACTTTTCAATTAAGGACCGATTTTCAGTGATTTATCTGAACACAATATTTTTTATTATAGAGTTACCATTGATTATTATATGAAAATTCAAAAACACATTCACCAAATAATATATCTAAACTCATAATTGTATAAGTACAATGAGTTAAGTGCTAATAGGACTAAATTTCTCGAAGCTAAAAAAGCTTTACAAAGAAAGATAGAATTATTGGTATATAATAAATGAATTAATCATTGCTACAATTGCTAATTGGAATATATAAATCACAGAAACAAAGAATAAAAGCTAGGAATACAATTTTTAAAATGTAAATCATCACCTGTTAGGAAAATGGAAATAGAAAAATGCAAAAAAGTTGATGTGATAATTGCCATCTTCTTTTTAACTTTTGAGTATAAATATGTAAAAATGCTTTTGATGTTTGTGAAAATACAATTTCACTTTGCTTTATAATTCAGAATTTGTTAGACTCCATTAATGATTTGTTTTAATTGTGATTTTATTAATTAAAGGAAAATATCAATCATAGATCCAAAATTGAGAAAATAATATATCCTTAATAAAGGTGGTGGAAAAAACAATAATTACTCAATTCGAATAATAAAGATTACATTTGTAAATTAATATAATTTGATATAAACATTGAATTTAACAAAAAAATTTAGTACTTAATTAGGCATGGACCTTCTTTTTTTTTCCTTTGGTTGTGTTTTATATTTAGTTGAGATGGTTTATACCAGTCGAAGGTATATTCGAAATAATCTTTTTATTTTTATGAGGTAGAAATAAAGTTTGTGTGCACTTTAAAAATAAAATATGAGCTTAAAAAGACTCAAAGTACGTGTCCAAAATATTTAAACAAACTTGAACTTTATTAATTAAGGAAGAAAATGGTCAAATACCCCTCTAATTTGATCGAGTTTTCAACTATACACTTATTTTTCGCGGGAGTCCTATCACCACCCTAAATTGTTTAAAACTAGAACTCAAGCTTATGAGCTTACTTTAATGGTGGTTTCAAGTTGCGCTTCAAAGTCTCAACCTTAAGCTTCGATTTTCAGCCATATGATATTCTTCGAACCATCGACGAACTCAGTTTCTCCTAATTTAAGAATATAGATTCACAAAATTCATATGAATGCTCTCGATTTTGTGGAGTTCCGACATTCTTCGTATCCAAAAATCGTTGCTATATATAAACTCAATTATCTCAATATTTTCAACTCCAAGCAATTAGCAATCAACATTTTAATAAAAAAGTTCCAATATATGAAGATCCAAATCTACAATTTCAACCCTTTGACCTTTAGCATAGTTTTTAGGATAATAAATTAAAAAGAGAAAAAAAAAGTTTAAAATAAAATTTCCAGCTGTCAAAAGTATGCATATCACATGCCAATATAAATGTGGTTGCGACATTTTAGAGGGTAAAAAAAATTAATTTTAAACAGTTTAGGAGGGGTGATAGGACTCCCGCGAAGAACAAGTGTGTAGTTGAGAAACCGATCATAACTTAAGGGTGCATTTGACCATTTTCTATTAATTAAAAGAGAAAAATTCCATATGTAGTATAGTATGATGATTGAAATTTCTTTATTCTTAATTTAAGATTTCAGGCTCAAACAACAAAAAAAAAAACATGTTGAAACCACCTCCCTCAACTGTTCACATTTCCTTCTAAATCTTATACATTGTCGTATTAATTTGAAACAAGAGGAAATGCTCAAATATGTGATCGGATGGACTAGATTTGAAAAAATATTCATCTATACCATCCTTTAAAAGTTTGACTCATCTATTCATTTTCCATTTGAGAAAAGGTTCATCCATGTCATTATTTGTTAATTGAAAACAATTTTGATTTCACAAAACCACTTTTCACACTTGGTCAAATATGATTTGGTCACATTATTAATTATATTATTTTTTAAAAGAAAAAGACTCAAATATTCCATTTTCATTTAAGAAAAGACTCATCTATAGCCTCCATAAAAAAATTGACTCATCTATATGCCATTTTCATTGACAAACAATGGCATATGAATCTTTTCTTGTCACGACAAAAAATGGACGTAATGACACTCGTATTATCCTACCAAGACAGGCCAGTCTAAGACTTAACTATTACAATAAAATGCGAAAAATTTACTGTCAATTTAAATTATACCCCCAAAACCTAGTTGTCACATGTACAAGCCTCTAAAGTATTACAATTGAATTAAAAATATAAGTCTCATATGACATTGTTTCTAGAGTAGAACAAAATTATAAACAGGAGTAAGAAGGTCTGCTGAGTTGGAAACAACTACCTCAGAAATCTTCAAGAAACCTCAAAATAGAAGAAAATATATCACCAAAATCGAGGCTCGTAATCTACAAAAAAAAATTGTTGAAGCAAGGGGTGAGTACCAAACCACACAGTACTCAGCAAGTAAATCTCTAAACACAAGTTAAAGGGGATGAAATAAGGCTACTCCTACCACCCTAACCGAACTTCCACACCTACAGCCTGCATAAAAATTAGTCCAACCTAACAACTCACAGTTTACATAGCACATAGCTCAACAACAACACTTATACAAATTACATATCATCCACAACAACACTTTGACAAATTACATATCCTCCACAACAACACTTTGATAAATTACATATCCTTAACAACACTTCAGTAAATTGTATATCCTCAACAACAAGCTTAGTATTACAAGTTCCATAGAAAGACATTCATAAGATCAGCAAAACACAATATTAAGTTCACTAATGATGAGTATGTGAATGCAATGTAAAGTATAATGATGCATGTCTGACCTAGTGATACATACCCGCTGTATCTTAGTTCGGGACCCATAGGGGACATATCTGTCCATGCCTCCATAGCGGTGAGCGATACGACCCTCGATAATAGTAACCATCGCGACGTGCGATACATTCCTCGAAATATATTATCCATTGCGGCGCGCTATACGTCCCTCGAAATGATACATCCTTTTTAATTTCTCATTCTTTCTCTATGCACATAACACTTGTCACAACTATGTCTCAGACAATGCAAATGATATATTCACAGAAATAACGCAGAGATGACCATTTTCATAACATTGCACAATTCATAACAACATCAACAATAATTCAACAAGCCTTTCAAACCATTCTTCATTATCAACACATCACACACAAGCAATTAATCACATTGTCTTTTATTACCCTTTGTTTTTCATCATTTAAATTAATCAATGTGGACAAGTCAAGCCATAACCAAGTCTCATTACTCCCGAACATATACCACAAGGAAATACACACATTCCATACACTTAACAAAAGCTTAGAAATCCACTTGCCTCAAATAGTAGAACAATCACTTCGGGACTTGAGCCTTCCCTTTTCGTTGAACCTCCAACTCAAAACAATCTATTCAAATAAGTAATCACAATAAGATTTTGAAACTAACTACACCTATACGTCTATCTTAGACCCAAAACTCACTCAAATGCATAATAAAGTTCTCAAATCTTGATTCCAACTAATAGGTCAAATGTCATATTTTCTAAATTTCAAGTGTAGGATTAAGTCATAATTTTTCTAAATAATACAACCGTATTATTTTTTATATAATATAATATACAAATATTTAATTCCTTGACTTACTACATCAAAATTTGTATCATCTCTAAAAGCCATGAAAAAAAAATCTGATTTTAAACAAATAAAGCTACACTATTGATAGCTCTCACAAAGCCCAGCCATGCATTACATCCATACTATGTATATTTTTACAAATCCAATTCTATTTAATACTTCTCAATTAATAGATTATCATCATGCCATTATTGGCTATCAATTACTTGGCCAAATGTCATGACAATAAGCCACCAAAAATTAATCCAAAAGAAACAAAAATACTATTCAAATCTGGAAAAATGAAATAATCTAATATACCATCCATCCAAAATTGTCTCCAAACTTTTAAAGTTCCATCTAGAACTCAAATAAAATAATAGTAGGAATTATGCCATTTATTCAATTATTATAATATTTAGTGTAAAAAAAATATTTTCCTCAAACAGAAATAACATAAACGGATCAAACTTTTAACAAATAATATAAATGAACATTTTCTCAAAACTAGATAACATATTTAAGTCATAACATCAAAAACCACAACCAACAATTAAACATAAATGACATAATCATATATGATTAATCCCATTTAATTAATCCTGAAACTTTAATTAATTAACAATCATGATAACAATTACATAAACGACCTGGATTTCCAGGTATAAACTGACAAATAGAATATGGATTTTTACCCTGGAAACTATTAATACATTTGTCATTACAACATTTTTTGTCACAACTTCCACCACATGGGCCCAAATATGTCAAGCAAGGTGTTGCATTTTTGCTTGCTACCACCAATGAACCTATATACATATACAAGAAATGTTGATACATTTTTAATTTTAAATCATAAAATTTAAAAACTCTTTTCACATTTAAAATTGTGTATAGAGCAAAATAGATCAAACAAATTAAAATGAATAAAGTAGATAAAAATGTAAATTACCCGATCCAATAATGAGAAATAGAAAAATGAAAAGAGTTTGTGAGACGAGAGACATTTTCCTTTTGAGTGCCAAAATAGTTTGAACTATTAAACTCAAGCAATGGCAAAACCATGGGAGAGTTTTTCTATATATATAAATTTAAAAAATAAATTCTTATTTTAGTTTTCAAAAGTCATTTTTTTTCAAGGCACTCTAATCTCATTCTCCAAAAAGTTGACTTTTTACTTCTTAGATAATAATGAGTGTAATGGTTTAATTTGTATTTTTCAAAAATAGATTTGTAAATTCAATGTTATGTTTCCCAATATAATATATAAAAGTATTTTATTATTCAATTACAAACGATCCTATTATATACAAATATAGTATTATTCAATTACAAACGAGGGAAAAGGGTCAAAAATACCTCTTAGCTTTGGTTTATCAGTTAATTATGTCCTCGCCGTTAAAATAAAGTTATTTATGCCCCTACCGTTACTAATTTCATTATTTATGCCCCTCTGTTGGCGGAAATATCCATATTGACTCAAATTAACCCGAATTCTTTTAAATAACCGGTATCCCTTTTAAATCCATGCCTGACCCGTCTAAAAACCTGACCAATAAATATTTTACCCATTTTTCTTACCCATCGAAAAGCCTCTCAAGAACTTCAACCTGCTCATGAGAATGTCTTGAAGTGTCCTTTTCTTGATAATACTAAAAGAGAAAACCAATATACCAAACTAAAACGACACTAGAGAAGTTGTATTTTTAGATTTCAGAGCTTCCAATAAACTACTAAAAATACACTTCCTTACTTATCTTTCACCATTAACTTTTTTTTTTTTTAAAAAAAATCCAAGTATTCCTCAACATGTCATACATTTCCTCCTAATCTTTAAACAAGATGAAAAGTGTGAAAAACACTAAAAGATCCAAGCTGTAGACTTCAGAAGATAACAAAAATAACCCAAAAACAAATCTTTTTCATGTATTTAAAAATTGGAGCATCTTTAAGGGGTCGTTTGGTACAAACATTGATAGTGTAGGGATTAGTAATGCAGGGATTAATAGTGCACGGATCATTATTTGTCAAATGTTCGGTTCACTACTTTCCACTTAATTTTGTGTTTGATTTATAATTATACAAAAAAATTCTTTTCTATTATGCCCTTGTGTTATTATGAGTGTTTATTTCATATAATTGGGTCAAGGTAGATAATTACCGTACCGGATAATTTTTTTAAAGAATTTATTCTATTTAATTAGTTAAATCAAATATATATATATATATATATATATATATATATATATATATATATATATATATATATATATATATATATATAATTGTTATTAATTTTAAAGTATGACGTACCACTAAGAAGAACAGTGATGACACAATGTATTTCTAATTTTTTGTGGGTCAAGTATATATCTTAAACTTAGCATAGATTTAAGACTACTTAAATTGTTAATACGGTAAGCTTATTTTTATTTTTAAAACAAATACTTCAAGTGAGTAATTGATAAATTATCATGAATATAAAAAAAATCAAGAAAAAATGGAGAAAAAAATATTAGTAAAATCTTTAAATTACACCAAACCAATTTGTAGAATTAAAAAAGAACATTTATTACCACTGTAATATAAATAAAAAGGAAATTAAACTACAAAAGAAATTTTTTAAAAAAAGAATAACTGGTTAGTTTAGTCATGTAGGGATATTATCCAAGGTTTAACAAACCTTCGATTAGTTATCCCTCCATTCCCAAGGGATAAGATAATGCCACATATGATGGATAAGCAATCCATGGATTAAATTAAACGAAGTCACCAAACAATGTATTAGTTGGATTAAATTTTAATCCATGTATTATTTTACCTAATACCGCCTACCAAACGGATCCCAAGTGTTTCAACAAAAAGTAAACCAACCCAGATCTTGTAGGCGAGATGAGATACTATTAAAGACTGGAATAATGTATAAAAGATTGAATTATAATGAATATTTACGTATAACATATTGATAATATTGTCCAAATGTTAGTAGAAAACTAGAAATAGTGGATAATGATATAAAATTCAGGCGAACAATATGAGTTATAACAAAATATAAAGGATATAATAATTATGTGAGTTATCACGTTTCATATTTCTAAAACATGAACATTAATCTTAGTTTAATTAATCACAATCATGATAACAATTACAGAGAGGGGTAGAACCTTGACAATTTTTTCCTGTTCTGAGCTTCCATGTTTCCAAATGTCAACCCGGAATGGATCTGAACCAATGCAACTCCTAAACATGTGTTCAACAACAGTAGTAACTAAATGGATTTAGAATTAAATGACGGGCTCCCTCAGACAGCCAAAAGCAAGCATCCACGTGCTACAAAACTTAAAACTATCACAAAGAGTGAAGATAAAAACAAGTTGTTCTAAAATTCCACAAGTAAGAAGAAAAAAAACAAATCATGAACTCTCATACTGGGTGGTGTCCACATCAGCGTCCATGTCCTCGGGGCGCTCCAAGCCTGCCCATGTCTCGTTCAGCATCGGAAACTGTGAGAAGTCCTTCGAGTCAAGCTGGGAATCTCCTTTTCCAGGGCAACGCAAGTAAAGATGACCTTAATGGTCTTCCACATCCGGGTTATTAGGTGATCCCTCTCCACGCCCTTCCTACTCTCTTGGCGCAGCCGGCGGAGGAGCAACTCTACCTAGAGGGCAGTGCTAGGAGGAACTGGAGTGAAGTCTACATATGCACTCCCCATATTCTTCCATATCGTATCCAAGTCTATCTCTACCCGTGCACCTGTGAGGGGGTCCTCACCGTCTGAACCCGCAGCCGTTCTGCTAATGCTAGCTTTTCTAGTCCTCCTCCTCTTGCCCGTAGAAGTAGAACATGTCCAAACTAAAAGGGGGTGAATAGGAGGATCCATAGGGAGTACCTTGTCAACATCAAGTAACGACACTCCTGCCCGCTTGCAAAGGGCACTAATAAGATCAGGGTAGAAAAATGCCTTTTTGTTGCCTCCGTAGAACATCTTTCACTCGAAAATAATCTGTAACCTACGTACAGCTGGATACCCTTTACAACATATGCTTCCACCAAGGCTCGGGGAAATGTAATGTTTGTGCGGTTGCCCGACAGGTAAATCCTCCTAGATACAAGGTGTAACCACCTCTTATCATCCGGTGTCAACACTAGTGTGGCCCTCTTCTGTAGCCTAGAAAACCTGCTCCCATTTTGCAGGATCTACAATAGTGTCCTGCAACCACTCAAGATCCATCTTCCTGAGTTTGGCCTCGTATTCGAGTTTTGGGACCTCTGTACCCTCCACCTCATTATAGTAATGGCGTTTAGGTAAATGTATGACTCCTCAAACACAAATGACCAGGTAAGGGTCCTCCCAGCATACGATGGGAAGGATGGAAAAAACTCCCTCACCCAGGTAGAACGGGCATCTCGGGGAGCCTTATTTAGAGGGAGCCACCCAAACTCTACCAAATGAGAGTAAAAGGCAGGAGCCTTCTCCTCCACTTTATGTATCACTAGCACCCTCTTTCACAGCATAACCCTGTGCTGTGGTAATTATGATGCCTCTCCCGACTAGCGATATGTGGAAGACGGACGAATGGTCTGTTATCGTCATTTTGACTAACCATTTGAGAGAGACTTCGAGAAATAAAATTAGTTAGGACAATATAGACCATGTAGGAAGACAAACAAAAGGAGAAAATTTTTGGAGAAAGAGAATTAGGCCACTGGTATGGATATCCCATTACAACAGTCGTCATCCCGCTACAGTAAGACGATGCAGGCCGCTGTAGCAGCCTTCATATGGGATGAAACCCAGGTGCGATAATGGTGTTTTCATCCCAAAATTTCCATTTTTATCAATTTTTCAGTAGATCAAAGTATATTGATTATCCTACAGCACGAAATTGCTTTCATTTTAACCAAATATCCCCTTAATAGTGTCAAAAAAAAATACAAGTTCATGGCAAGATGACTTTCCAACTTTTCACACCATCTTTTATCGATTAACCCATGTTTTTGAGGAATCATTATGCAAAGACGTTGTAGAAACATTAGGGATGATGGGAGTAACCATGCTACAATTTTCTAACACAATTAGCAACCTAGTTCAACTTTGAAAACAACTACTCATAAACTGTCCCGATTCGATTAGTTAATTATGCATGCAATCATTGTAATCAAACAATAAAGTAATAATAGTGAAAAATAAGAAAACATACCTTAAATTCGATGTTTAGGAGAGAGTGATTGAGAGAGTTTGGGAGTTTTTGGAAGAGAGTAAAGAGAAATGTGTAAAAGTCACTATTCCCACTTATGGTGGCCGATCTCTCACTCCAGTGGTGTCGCTACATCTAGCAGGTATTGGAAAAAAAATAATTTAAGACTAATTCTACCTTTGCGTGATTTCTTGTTAAATTACCCCTAGAATGGAAGCCGAGTAGTCTTTTATGTAAGGCATTTTGACCCTTATGTTCCAACGTGTGTGTACCCACTTATGATTTCGAATATTTTCGCTAGCAGAAAGTATTCTGAACTGAGAGCGAGCAATGACCGGGCTCTAGTTGTTCGACGATGAATGAGTAGTAAATTGGTATCTATTTTAACGATCCAAACCGCCGTTATCTGAGAAGAAAAAAATCCACAAAAAATCATGATCCGATCCCGCTATAGTGGAACAGATGCCGTACGAGCGCAGCGCTACAGTAAAACCTTACCCTTCTCCAGGGGGATAGGTGAGGCAGAATCCTTATTTTGTGAACTCCTTATTTTTTGATCTTTCTAAAAATAAATCATAGGTCGTAAATAATCCTAGGAAACTCAGAAAAACTATTCTAAGTTTGGGAAACAATGAGAAGGATATTTCTCGCATGGGGATGGCAGAATCTTGTGAATTCTTGGTCAAATTCACCGCAACGAATCGGGAAAAGCTGGAAAAGAAATCAAAAATCTGTGCAATTGCTTGACGCCCACGTAGGTTAGGTTTTTATGCATTGAATAGTTATAAATATGTGCTACCTTGTTGTATACGAAATAAATCGTAGGATATATGCGTAGACCTTCGTGAACCGAGTAAATTCCGTGGAAAATTTCTATAATGCAACATGTTTAGGGTTAGTGCTTGATATAGAGTATTGATTATTGATCAAGTGTTCTTGGTGTTTCCTTGAGTAAAATTCCTTCAATAAATAAGGATATCTAGTAGAAGATAATAAAATTTGGGCAATGTTAGGTTCAATCTATCGAAGTAACAAATTGATGAATGTTAGTATTTTAGGTTTAAAACCCTAATGACGAAACCTGAGGAAGAATGTCACGACCCAAAACGAGCCGGGAGTGGCACCCACACTTATCCTCCTATGGTGAGCGAACCAACAAATCTAAACCCCAACATTTACCAATATTTCAACCATAGTGAACAAAATATAATGCGGAAGACTCAAAACTCATTAACGAAAATCAATTAAATAACTTCTAAAACTCAATACTTATTATTCCAAAAATCTAGAAGTCATCACATCAAGAACATCTATCCTCGAATTTCTAAATCTAAGAGTATTTAAGAAGCTAAAAATAGTAAAAAGATGGTACACATCTGAACTTCAAGACATCAAAACGTGAGGGAGAGAATCCAGCACGAGCTAGGAACAATAGCTCACCCTGAAATCTGATATGCTGGAGACTGGATAGAGTTGAGGGCGAGTCGAAGTCGATGGCGCACTTGCTGCACTCCACAAAATAACAAAAAAGAAAATACAAGTAGGGGTCAGTACAAGGAACAAGTAATGAGTAGGTATCATCGGCCAACTCAGAATAGAAAGCAATATATATTGAATAATAATATAAAATCAACCATAGTACTTAACATGTGACAATCAACAAGTACAATAACCATTGGCAACAACACCAAGCATACCCTTGAGGACTCAAACCTCCACACCATACTCATTTGGGAATTAGGTTCTTTGAATTTGAGCATATCAACATAATTCAAAATTACTTCTCTTCATTATTATTGTGTCAGAACGTGACACTCTGATCCCCTAATTCAACGTGTCGAAACGTGCACCCGATCCCTTAATACTACGTGTCGGAACGTGACACTCTGATCCCCTAATTCTACGTGTTGGAACGTGACACTCCGATCCCCTAATTCTACATTTCGGAACGTGACACCCGATCCATTTATCTCATTACTTTAGTTCATCAAGCCTTCTTTATGTCAAGGCATCATCTTAATGGAGAGGGCTAAGATTAAGGATTTCCACAATCACAACATACAAACACACAATCAAGCATATAGAAGACTTTACAATACTACCCAACACATATCGATCGCTATTTTGAGTTTATCTATCAGATAGAAACAAAACCATAACCTACCTCCACCGAAGAATCGTGATCAAACAAGCTACTTCCCAATGCCTTTGCTTTCCTCTTCGCTTCTCCCTTTTCTCGCTCGTTCTCCCTCTCTCTGTTCCTTTTATTTTTCCTCTCCAAATTCTTTTTCTTTTACCCTAGTTATCATATAATTCATTATGACAAAAGTAACCCATTATTTATTTCAAGGTTATCTCCTTTAACCCCCAAGTAAATAAATTAATAAACTTACCCCACTAATTTCATAAAGTTTATCATGAATGGTCCAAAACACCCCTTTAAAACTTTTAGCAGAAATCCGACCCAGTCAGGGTTAAGCAACTCGTGACAGTCCGTCGTATCTATGACGGGCCGTCCTGCAGGTCCGTCACAAAGTTCAGAGACTCAAATTCAGTAAAGAGGTTTGTGACGGTCCGTCGTATCTTCAACGGTCCGTGCTGCAATTTCATCACGAAGTTCAGAGAGTTGATCCCAGTACCTAGATTTTCGAGTTGAAGTATTTTGGAACGGAAACTCTCGACGGACCGTTGTACATATGACGGTTCGTCCTACCTGTCGTCGAGGGCAATGAGGAGAGAAACAGAAGAATTTACACAAGTGTGGGACGACGGAGTCCATCACGGTCCGTCGTGACCATGATGGTCCGTCGTGTGATCCGTCGACCCTGTCAGTTTTTATCAAAAGTAGTTTTACTGCTCGAACTGACTAAACAGGTCGTTACAATAGATACCAATTTACCCATTGTTCATCCCCGAACGATCACAAGAAGAAAAGCAAGGGCGAGAAAGAGTACTTGAATCTGTAAAAAGATGTGGATATCTTTCTTGCATATCATCCTCATTCTCCCAAGTGGACTCTTCAATTGGCTGATTTTTCCACCGAACCTTGATAGATGCAATCTCATTTGATCTCAACTTGCGGACCTCTCTACCTAAAATAGCAACAGGCTCCTCCTCATAAGATAAATTCTCATCAAGATGAACTGAATCCCAGCGAATAATGTAGTTTCCATCCCCATGGTATTTTTTCAGCATAGACACATGAAATACCGGGTGCACTTCTGACAATCCTGGAGGCAAGGCTAATTCATAAGCTATCTCCCCCACGTGCTTCAGAACTTCAAATGGACCAATATACCTCGGACTAAGCTTACCTCGCTTACCAAACCACATCACACCCTTCATGGGTGAAACCTTCAGCAAGATTTGTTCACCCTCCATAAAATCCAAGTCCCTAACCCTTCGATCTGCATATTCTTTCTGCATGTTCTGAGCTGCTAGAAGCTTTTCCTGGATGAATTTTACTTTATCTAATGATTCTCTCAAAAGATCGGTACCCCATGGTCTCACCTCAAATGCATCAAACCAACCAATGGCAGACCTACATCTCCTCACATACAGTGCCTCAAATGGGGCCATATCAATACTTGAGTGATAGCTATTATTGTATGAGAACTCTGCTAAGGGTAAGAAGTTATCCCAATGACCACCAAATTCTATCACACATGCATGAAACATATCTTCCAACACCTAAATCGTTCGCTCAGACTGACCATCGGTCTGAGGGTGAAATGCAGTACTCAGATCCAACTTAGTACCTAATTCAGCATGCAATGTTCTCCAAAACTTAGAATTAAACTACGTACCTCTATCTGATATGATGGAAAGTGGAACTCCATGCAATCGAATGATTTCTGAGATATAGAGTTTGGCTAACTTCTCTGCATTGTAAGTCATCTTGACCGGAATGAAGTGAGCAGACTTAGTTAACCTATCAACAATTACCCAAATGGAGTCATACTTACCCAAGGTCTTTGGAAGACCAACTACAAAATCCATTGCAATTCTCTCCCACTTCTATTCAGGAATGGACATTTTCTGCAGTGTTCCTTCGGGCCTCTGGTGTTCATACTTTACCTGCTGATAATTCGGGCATTGGGCAACAAAATCAACAATGTCACGCTTCATCCTACTCCACCAGAAATGTTGCTTTAGGTCACGATACATCTTGGTTGCACCAGGATGTATAGAATACCTTGAACTATGAGCCTATGTAAGAATAGTTTGAATCACATCACCGACGCGGGGCACACATACCCTTCCCTTAATTCTCAAAACGCCTTCCTCATCAATTTTTGCTTCTTTAGCCTCTCCTCGCAATACCATATCACGAATCCGGATCAGTTTCTCATTAGTAAACTGTTTTCCCTTAATCTTGTCAAGAAAAGAAGATCTTGCCTCCACATAGGCCAAAAATCCTCCCTTCTCCAGTACTTCCAACCTCATAAAGTCATTAGCCAGAGTCTGAACCTCTCTAGCCAATAGGCGTCTAGAAACCTGCAAGTGAGCTAGACTTCCCATGCTCCCTGCCTTTCTACTTAAAGCATCTGCCACAACATTAGCTTTTCCTGGGTGATACAAGATAGTAATATCATAGTCCTTCAGTAGTTCCATCAACCTCCTTTGTCTCAAATTCAAACCTTTCTGAGTAAAGACATATTGTAAACTACGATGATCTGTATAGACTTTACACTTAACCCCATATAGATAATGTCTCCATTGCTTTAATGCAAACATTACTGCAGCCAACTCCAAATCATGGGTCGGATTGTTGCGTTCATGCACCTTTAGTTGCCTCAAAGCATAAACAATTACATTCTTCTCCTGCATTAGCACTGCACCCAAACCAGAATAAGATGCATCACAATACACAATGAAATTCTTACCTTCCATTGGCAAAGTAAGAATTGGTGCAGTAGTCAACAAGGTCTTGAGATTCTGGAAGCTTTCTTCACATTCGTCCGACCATACAAATGGAACATTCTTCTTTGTCAAATTTGTCAATTGGGAAGCAACAGAAGAAAATCCCTTGACAAATCGACGGTAGTAGCTAGCTAAACCAACAAAGCTTCTTACCTTTGTAACATTAGTAGGTCTTACCCAACTCTTCACTGCTTCAATCTTGGAAGGATCCACCATCACTCTATCCTTAGAAACTACGTGCCCCAAGAAGGACACTGAATCTAGCCAAAACTCACACTTGGAGAATTTGGCATAAAACTTTTTCCCCCTCAACAATTCCAATACAATTTTCAAATGCTCCTCATGTTCTTTCCTACTCTTTGAGTATATCAGTATATCATCAATAAATACGATAACAAAGAGATCCAGATATGGCTTAAAAATCCCGTTCATCAGGCTCATAAAAGAAGTAGGGGCATTCGTAAGCCCAAAAGACATTACTAAGAATTCATAATGTCCATACCTGGTTCGAAAAGTAGTCTTTGGCACATCTGCTGCCCGTATTTTCAAATGATGATAACCAGATCTTAAATCGATTTTTGAGAAGGTACAAGCACCTTGTAACTGATCGAACAAATCATCAATGCGAGGAAGATGATACTTGTTCTTAATAGTTACCTTATTCAGTTGCCTGTAGTCTATGCACATCCGAAAACTTCCATCATTCTTCTTCACAAATAAAACCGGAGCACCCCAAGGGGATGCACTTGGCCTAATAAAGCCTTTACTTAACAACTCCTGAAGTTGGGCCTTTAACTCCCTTAACTCATCTGGAGCTATCCTATAAGGGGGTATGGAAATGGGGAGAGTACCCGGCTCCAGATCAATACAAAAATAAATATCCCTTTCTGGTGGCATACCAGGAAGGTCTGCAGGAAATACATCCAGAAACTCACGGACTATCGAAACAGACCCAATCGAAGGTACTTGGGAAGTATCATCCCTGAGATGTGCCAAGAAAGCTAAACAACCTTTACTAACCATTCTGCTGGCACGAAGAAAGGAGATAATACGAACTGGGGTGGAAGTATAGTCACCCTCCCACACTAGCAGATCTGTCCCAGGCTTGACCAATGTCACAGTTTAGCATTACAATCTAAGATTGCAAAATTTGGAGAAAGCCAAGTCATACCCAGAATTACATCGAAATCAACCATCTCTAGAATAATCAAGTCTACATGAGTATTTCTCCTTACAAAAGTCACAAGACAAGACCTATACACCTTCTCAACTATCACAGACTCACCCACAGGAGTAGAGACACGAATAGGCATGTCAAGCAAATCACAATGTAAATCAAGAACAGTAGCAAATGAGGAAGATATGTATGAAAATGTGGATCCAGGATCAAATAATACAGAAGCCATGCAATCACAAACTAAAAGATTACCTGTGATAACAGCATCAGATGTCTCTGCTTCAGATCTCTCAAGGAAAGCATAACAATGGGCCCTATCACCTGTTTGTCCGTTGCCCCTACCATGTTGTGCTGCAGTAGTTCCAACTTGCCCGCTACCTCGGCTGATTTGGTGACCACCATTACCTTGACCAACACGTCCTCCACAATGGCGGCCTCTCCCATGACCACCTCTACCTCTAATTATTGGGGACCTGTAACTCTGTTTTGGACAATTTCTCCTAATATGGCCAGTCTCTCCACATCCATAACAATCTCTGGAGTCTAGCATAGGTCTCTGTGAGAATGACGAAGTTTGGGGATAACCTCCAAACTCAGAGAAATGTTGACTGGTCTGCGATGGACCCCCAGCTATAGCCTGTAGTGAAGACTGAATAGGTCGGGCTGGGTAACCTCTTGAACTCTGCCCTCTGGAGTAAGAACCACTAAACTCACCTCCCATGCGGAACTTCTTAGAGGTCAACGCCATGGTGAAGTTATCTGGCTTCACCCCCTCCACCTCTATCACAAAGTCAACCACTTCCTGAAAGGATTTTGCTGCAGCAGCTACCTGTAAGGCTGGGATCTGCAAATCTGACCTCAATCCTTTCACAAAATGGCGAATCCGCTCTTGTGGACTAAAGCAAAGCTGGGTGGCATACCTGGATAGTGCACGAAATTTAGCCTCATAAGCAGTAACAGACATCCTGCCTTGCTCTAGACTCAGGAACTCATCTCTCCTCCTATCCCTCAACGTCCGGGGTATATACTTTTCCATAATTAAGCTAGAGAATGATGCCCAAGTCATAGGTGGTGCCTGTGCTGGTTGACACTCAACATATGACCGCCACCACATTTTGGCATTTCCCTGAAACTGATAGGTCACAAACTCAACCCCGAACCGTTCTACTATGTCCATCTTATGTAGCAGCTCATGACAATCAACCAGAAAATCATAGGCATCCTCAGATTCATCACCCTTGAAGACTGGAGGTTTCAACTTCAAGAATTTAGTGAAAAGTTCATGCTGATCACTCGTCATTATAGGCCCTATAGTTAACCGAGGAAACGTGCCTACTTCCAATGAGGCATCCATGCGGAGAGCCACAACAGCTGCATGTTGTACCCCCGGAACCTGAGGTGCTGGTGCAGAAAACACTGGAGGTGTATGGCCCTGATCAGGTAACCCGCTAAGATTAAGTAAGAACCTGGTTAATCATCTCTGGGGTAGGTTGGGGTGGTAATTCCTCATCCTGCACTTGCTCATTTTCCCCTTCCTCACCCTCTCTTACTACCTCATCAGTCGGTGGAGGAGTCACCGCCCTAGTACTAGCTAGACCAGGCGTTTGTCCTCTACCTCTAGAGGACGTCCTCCCGCGACCTCTACCACAACCTCTTGCCACTGCTCCTCTTCGAGCTACAGCCCCAGTGGCTGGCTCAGACGCACCCTGTCTTGCCGGTGTTGGTGTTGGCACTGTTGTTGCTCTAGTTCTAGCCATCTGCGAAATAGAGTGAGGATGTCAGATACCAATTTGTATCACCTAGATACCAATTGGATCCAAGTAATAGCACGAAAGGAAGGAAGAATGAAATTTTTCCTAAAGTCCTATAGCCTCTCAAAGAAAAGTAAGGGCGTCCCCCTACCGTTCCTCAAGACTCTACTAGACTCGTTCTTGTGTGATGATACCAACGAACCTAATGCTCTGATACCAAGTTTGTCACGACCCAAAACGAGCCGCGAGTGGCACCCACACTTATCCTCCTATGTGAGCGAATCAACAAATCTAAACCCCAACATTTACCAATATTTCAACCATAGTGAACAAAATATAACGCGGAAGACTCAAAACTCATTAACGAAAATCAATTAAATAACTTCTAAAACTCAATTCTTATTATTTCCAAAATCTGGAAGTCATAACATCAAGAACATCTATCCTCGAATTTCTAAATCTAAGAGTATTTAAGAAGCTAAAAATAGCAAAAAGATGGTCCATGTCCGAACTTCAAGACATTAAGACGTGAGGGAGAGAATCAAGCACGAGCTAGGAACAATAGCTCACCCTGAATTCTGATATGCTGGAGACTGGCTAGAGCTGAGGGCGAGTCGAAGTCGATGGCGCACTTGCTGCTCTCCACAAAATAACAAAAAAGAAAATACAAGTAGGGGTCAGTACAAGGAACAAGTAATGAGTAGGTATCATCGGCCAACTCAGAATAGAAATCAATATATATTGAATAATAATATAAAATCAACCATAGTACTTAACAGGTGACAATCAACAAGTACAATAACCATTGGCAACAACACCAAGCATACCCTTGAGGACTCAAACCGCCACACCATACTCACTTGGGAATTAGGTTCTTTGAATTTGAGCATATTAACATAATTCAAAATTACTTATCTTCATTATTATTGTGTCGAAACGTGACACTCCGATCCCTTAATTCTACGTGTCGGAACGTGACACCCGATCCCTTAATACTACGTGTCGGAACGTGACACTCTGATCCCCTAATTCTACGTGTCGGAACGTGACACTCTGATCCCCTAATTCTACGTGTCGGAACGTGACACCCGATCCATTTATCTCATTACTTTAGTTCATCAAGCCTTCTTTATGTCAAGGCATCATCTTAATGGAGAGGGATAAGATTAAGGATTTCCACAATCACAACATACAAACACAATCAAGCATATAGAAGACTTTACAATACTACCCAAAACATATCGATCACTATTTTGAGTTTATCTATCAAATAGAAACAAAACCATAACCTACCTCCACCGAAGAATCGTGATCAAACAAGCTACTTCTCAATGCCTTTGCTTTCCTCTTCGCTTCTCCCTTTTCTCGCTCGTTCTCCCTCTCTGTTCTTTTTATTTTTCCTCTCCAAATTCTTTTTCTTTTACCCTAGTTATCATATAATTCATTATGACAAAAGTAACCCATTATTTATTTCAAGGTTATCTCCTTTAACCCCCAAGTAAATAAATTATTAAACTTACCCCACTAATTTCATAAAGTTTGTCATGAATGGTCCAAAACACCCCTTTAAAACTTTTAGCAGAAATCCGACCCAGTCAGAGTTACGGACCTCGTGATGGTCCATCGTATCTATGACTCCTGCAGGTCCGTCACAAAGTTCAGAGACTCAAATTCAGTAAAGAGGTTTGTGATGGTCAGTCGTACCTTCGACGGTCCGTGCTGCAATTTCGTCGCGAAGTTCAGAGAGTTGATCCCAGTACCCAGATTTTCGAGTTGAAGTGTTTTGGAACGGAAACTCTCGATGGACCGTTGTGCATATGACGGTTTGTCCTACCTGTCGTCGAGGGCAATGAGGAGAGCAACAGAAGAATTTACACAAGTGTGGGACGACGGAGTCCATCACGGTCCGTCATGACCATGACGGTCCGTCGTGTGATCCGTCGACCCAGTCAGTTTTTATCAAAAATAGTTTTATTGCTCGAACTGACTAAACAGGTCGTTACAATGAATTAGGGTTGAACTTAGTCTCTTGAGTGATAAGAATTGAGAGAAATTCATAGGTAATGGTTGTGATTTCATATTGGAGTTATATAAGTTTGTTATTGCTTCGATATAATATACGTATGTATGGGAATGTTGCATTATTGATCACCCTAATCATAATTGAGGATAATTGAATAATTGTATGCCATGAATCACCTTTTTTGGATGATCTTGATGATGTACTTATGATTGTGATCGTGGTGTTTGATTGAAGATCGTATTGTCACATTCTGTCAAGCTAACTTGGATCAATTACCACGTTCCGACATAACATTTGGGTCGGATTGCCACTTACCGACAAGCTAACTTTGGATCAATTGCTACGTATCGACATAATATTTGGATCAGATTTCCACTTTTCGACATACTTTGGGATTGGATTGCCACATTTTAGCAAGATAACTATTTCGGCTTAGGTTCCGTGAGAGGACGAACTACTTGTGATAAGTTGTAAGTAAATCATGTAAGAATTAGGGCTTAACTTAGCCTATTGAGTGATAAGAATTGAGAGAAACTCATACATGATGATTATGATTTCATATTGGTGTGATATAAGTTTGTTATTGCTTCGTTATAATGCACGTATGTATGCGAATGTTGCATTATTGATCACCCTAATCATAATTGTGGATAATACAATAATGTAAGAGTGTGACATAATCGATTGGTAGGAAGGGATGCTAGAGAAGTTTAGGATTATCCAATGAGGTTGGAATGTTTAGGTCATGATTTTATTGTCACAGAACTGCTAGCAGTAGGGAAAGAAAATAGTTAGTGGTTAGAGTTTTGGTGTAAGTTGGAAGTGTTCTATGTGGGTTAGGGTGGAGAAGAGAGTGGTCCGTGCATGATCCCACTATTCATTTCTTATATTATGATGTGGGCATTGGGTTGACCAATGATTCCTACCAGTACGTGTGGTTGTAGTTATACTACTCTTACTATGTATTTTTGGACATAGTCTTGATGAAAGATTGGTGATGTTTCATTACGTGAAGGCGAAAAATTCCTCCAATAACTTCGACTCTTTTTTCGTATGGTGGGAGTTATGTTCTATTATTATTTATTGGTCGGATTGTTCATTTAGTGGCTCTTATACCTGTTACATTAGATCCTTGGGGTTGTTAATTTACCATACAAGTTTAACAAATAGTGTACTTAAACGTGTTATTTAATAAATCTCCTTAACTTTGTTTTCCGTTTTATTTAATTGACGTATATTTTCTCTATTAGGATATTAGGATATCCTACTTAGGCGTTAGAGTAAGTGCTCGTACGGCCCGGTGGGTAAGTTCGTGACACAAACATCCAAAAAAATCATGTTGAAAACACCACCCTCAACTATTAATAATTCCTTCTACTTTTGTTTGTTGTTGTTTTAATTTGAAACAAGAGAAAATGCTCAAATATCCGATGGGTTTAGTTTTGAGAAAAGAATCGCCTATACAATTTTGAAAATTTAAGGAATCTATGTATTTTCTGTTAGAAAAAAGATTCATCCATGCCATTATTTGTTACTTGAAAACAATTCCTATTTCACATAACCGTTTTATACTCTTGGTCAATTATTATTCGGCCACCTAATTGGTAAAATTATTTTTCAAAAACGAATATGGCTTAAATTTGAAATTTTCCGTTTGACACAAAGACTCATCTATCTAATATCCTCTATAAAAAATTTGGCTTATCATTTCCGTTAACAAATAATTGTATAGATCGACAATTCCTCAAACGAAAATGACATAAGCGAGTTAAACTTTTTAACGAATAACATAAATAAAACTTTTCTCATAGCTCAATAACATATTTAATCCATAACATCAAAAACCACCAATAACAATTAAACATAAATGACATAGTCATATATGACTAATCCCATTTCATTAATCTTGAAACTCTAATTAATTAACAATCATGGTAACATAGAATGAACTCAATAACACCAAATAGTAATTGTATTGCTAACGGTCAATTACAAAATGAAATAGTAGTGATAATGAATAGCAAAGAAATTGAAGACACAAAGAAGGAGATGAGAACAACAGAAGAATGGGAATGAGAGGAGTACAGAACTGTCACATAAAACTTGCCTACTCTAATTCTTATGATACTGGGTATTTATAGGTAGGGTCAACTATCTTAATTTCTTGCTTCCCACTTCACGCGTTCCACACTCGGATGCTAAACGAAATCTGTTAACTTTGTTGGATACTTTCTCACTCTTGTACTGCGTCTCACACTTTCTGTTACTTGGGGAATACTGACCTGGCTGCTATCTCGGCTAGGCGTATGCGTAATATCAATTGAGTTATTGTTCATAACATTACCTCTGACCCCAAAAGGAACCTTGTCCACAAGGTTCATTTCAGCTGCAATCGTAGATGTGTCACTGAGATTCAATGGAGTGATTTGTTGTTCAGGTAGACCTATGCACTTCTTGAGCAACGAAATGTGAAAGACCGGATGAATAGACGCAGCTACTGGTAATTCTAATTTGTAAGCCATTGAACCGATGCGCCGCAATACTTTGAAAGGTCCAAAATACTTTCTATCCAGCTTGTGGTGTTTATGTAAGTGCAAGGAATGTTGTTTGTAAGGTTGTAATTTGACATAAGCCCAATCACCAGCCTCCAAAGTAACATCTGTGCATTTCTGATCAGCAAATTTCTTCATACGATCTTGAGCACATAACAAGTTGGCTTTGAGAGAGTGCAAAACCTCATCGCAGTGGAGAAAGAACTGTTCTACGAGTTCATGGGAACTTCCATCAATCACATAACGAGCTAGAGTTGGTGGGGCACGACCATACAAGGCTTGAAAGGGAGACATACCAGCTGAAGTTTGAAAAGATGTATTATACCAATACTCTGCCCACGGAAGCATACTGACCCAATCACTTGGCGAATCTGCCACATAACAACGCAAATATTGTTCAACACATTTATTGAGAGCTTCAGATTGACCATCCGTTTGAGGATGGTAAGCAGTGCTCATGGCTAAAGATGTTCCCTGAAGACGATGAAGTTCCTGCCAAAACACATGTAAGAAACGCGGATCTCGATCAGTGACAATGGATTTAGGAGGACTATGAAGCTTGAGAATGTGGGCTATAAAAGCTTCTGCAACTGTCAAAGCTGTGAAAGTAGCAGGCAGTGGTACGGAGTGTCCATATTTGGATAATCTATCAACTACAGTCATGATAGTCGTTTTACCGCGAGATGGAGGCAAGCAAGTCACAAAATCCATTGTGATCTCCTCGAATACGTGCTCAGGTATTGGAAGTGGTTGTAATAAGCCAGCAGGGTGATGATGGTGGTCCTTCATTTGTTGGCAAACTTGACAAGAGGCTATGAATACCTTTATATCACGACTCATATTCTTCCAATAAAAATTGGAAGACAAACGATGAAAGGTACGAGCAATGCCCGAATGGCCACCAATGGGCGAAGAGTGGAACTTTTGGAGCAGATGGAGGCGAAGTGGTGAATCAGCAGGTAACACCAATCGTCCTTTGAAAAATAAGAGCCCTCCTTGATAACAATAACCGGGGAATGCGGAAGGATCATCACGAAGTCCTTGTTGTATAGATACTAATTCTGTATTCTCCTTGTTGTTGAGGCGCAGAGTGTCAAATAACTGAAATGATTGACTGAAAAGAGCCATTAGTGAAGCAGTCGGTAAACGAGATAGTGCATCTGCAGCAAGGTTGTGTTTTCCTGGCCGATAAACAATTTCAAAATCATATCCCACGAGTTTGCTTAACCACTTTTCTTGCTCTGGGGTCTGGATTACTTGACTAGTGAGACTCTTAAGAGCCTGTTGATTAGTGATTATAGTAAAACGTCTCCCTAATAGATATTGGCGCCACTTGCTAACAGATTGAGTGATAGCCAACATTTCGCGCACATAAGTGGAAGCCTGTTGCATTATTGGGCATAACTTTTGGCTAAAATAGGCAACAGGATGTCCTTTTTGAGAGAGAACAGCCCCAATGCCCGTCCCAGAGGTATCAGTTTTAACCTGGAATGGTTGACTAAAGTCAGGAAATGCTAACACTGGTGTAGAGCTGAGACAACTCTTAAGTTTCTTGAATGCAGCTTGAGCATCAGGAGTCCAAGAGTAAGAATCAGTACGTAGTAAATCAGTCAACGGACTTGCAAGCATAGCATAGTTACGGATGAAACGTCTGTAGTATCCCGCTAACCCCAAGAAGCTACGAACTTCCTTGATATTGCGAGGGTCAGGCCACTGTTGGATAGTGTTAATCTTTGACGGATCCACTGCCAACCCATGTTGTGATAACACATGACCCAAGTAATCCACGGTCTTTTATCCAAACACACATTTGGAGAGCTTGGCAACCAATTGATGTTCTCGTAAAGCGGATAGGACCAATTGAAGATGATCCAAGTGAAGCTTCCAAGAAGGACTATATATCAAAATGTCATCAAAGAAAACTAATACAAATCATCGTAAAAAGGGACGAAACACCGAATTCATTGTGGCTTGAAATGTGGATGGGGCATTAGAAAGCCCAAATGGCATTACCAAGAATTCATAGTGTCCTTCATGTGTGCGAAATGCAGTCTTTTCAATATCCTCGGGTCGCACTCGAATTTGATGATAGCAAGACAACAAATCAAGTTTAGAAAAATACTTTGCACCATGTAGTTCATCAAATAATTCATCAATGGTGGGAATAGGAAATCGATCCCGTATGGTGACAGCATTAAGTGCCCGATAATCAACACAAAAGCGCCATGAGCCATCTTTCTTACGAACTAGTAACACCGGGGAAGAGAATGGGCTAGTACTTGGATGAATAATACCTTCAGAAAGCATCTCATCCACCAATTGCTCCATGACCTGTTTCTGAAAATATGGATATCGATAGGGCTTTACATTAACAGGTTCTGTGGTTGGAGCCAAATGAATAGCATGATCTTGAAGACGCTTAGGCGGCAGTCCTTGTGGCTTTGTAAAAATGTCCTCAAAGGAGTCTAATAAGGCAGAAATGGCAGGTGGTGTCTCAGGAGAATTTGAAGGTACAACCCCAATTAACTGCAAATGATAGTAGGTAGCTATAGCATCAATGGCGCACAAGCGTCGTAAACACTAAAGTTGGACCGGCTGGATATCAATAGAAGACTCGCCTTTCCAACTAAATTGTTTCCCATTTAACTCGAATTCAAATATCCTCTGACCATAATCAGTAACAACACGCCCCAAAGTAGCAAGCCATGAAACCCCTAAGGCAATGTCCGAGCCATGCATCGGTGATACGCTCAAACTTACTTCTCAAATGAGAAGTAAAGCGGTCGCGTCAAGTAAATAACCCAACTAGTGAGGTTGGGATCGTTCCCACGAGGAAAATAGTCTAGACTTAACTCCAACTTGTTATTACTATTGTTCGGTTGATGACTTCCTTAAAAAGTAAAAGCATAAAAGGGGGGTTTTTGTACTTCCTAATAAAATAAAAAAATAACTAACGAACTTGACAGAGACACTTAACAACTTTTAATGTTGAGTTTTAATCAAGTAATCAAAGTAACTAGGGTTTACGTGTTCCCCACAGGTTCATAACTTGATAATTCTAGCTATAACAATTCTTTCCTAGTATCTTGCATGCAAAGTGATAAGCTATGTATTTCTAAATCCTTGGTCCAGCATCCAGAAAATCTCACTCCTCACCTTGGTCCGGCTACGTGTGTTGCTTTCCTAACCCTTATCCTTACCTCATATTAAGCATCATATTCGATATTTGACTCAGTTATTACCTCGTACCAATCAATACTAGCCTATTAGATAGTATACACTAAATCTATGTTAATAATTCTTTTCCTATTATCTACCTCCTTGGTCCGGCAAGTAGCATTAAGGCTAGTTCTAACGTTGATCATCCGTTAAAAAGACTTCTAAGCGAAAGAATTATTAATACATGCAAGATACTATTCTAGAATTGTTATTTTAGCTAGGGTTTATCTCATTATTTGCCTATGGTTCCCACAACCCTAGTTATAGAGTTTAGTTCCTCATAGCCATAAACACAATATTCAAATATATTAAACAAGAATTCATGTACTTACTTTAATGAGAAAGAATAAAGTCTGAAAATTTGCTTGAATAATCAACAAGAGTTACTTGTAAGAATCTCCAACAACCAAACACTCCGAAAAACAAAGTCTAATAATATGATGTTTAATCTCCCAGAGTCTAACCTCAAAAACGAGGTTTTTCGAACTATTTATAAAAAAATAAAAACCTAATTAAACAAGGATTCTTATTACTGGAAATCTGTCAAAACGCGGCTGGGTCAAAGGACCACGTGACGGAACGTCGTGGTCATGACGGACCGTCGTGGGCTCCGTCGCCCCATACTTGGTGCAATTCTTCTGCTGCTTTCTTCATTCCCCTTGACGGCAAGTGTGACGGACTGTCACAGGCACGACGGTCCGTCGAAGCTCTTCGTTACCAAATACTTCAACTCTTGGAATCTGGGTACTGGGATCACTTCTCTGATCTTCGCGACGAACCTGCAGGACGGGCCGTCATATCCATGACGGACCGTCACAAGCTTCGTAGTCCCACACTTGGTCAGACTTCCCCATCTTCCTTCAGCAGCTTCTCTACGCTGCCACCTACGGACCGTCACAAGCACGACGGACCGTCATAAGCTCCGTAGGTGGTCTCTTCTTCATTTTTCGCTCAAAATCTCCGCATTCAACTTTAGACAGATTTCCTGCAAAACAAAGAAAAACTTATATCAAAATTAGCACAAAAAGGCTTTCGGACACACTAAACTTAAGGAAAAAGTATTAACTATACCATGAAACTACGGTATATCAACACCCTCAAGTTAAATTCGTTGTTTGTCCTCAAGCGATGCACTATGACTCACTACAAAATCTTTGTACAATAGTATTCATGTTTTATCCTTTGCAATCATTTGGCTATCAATCCCGACTAATCCCATCAAATCTATGCATGCTATCATTATTAGGCTTGACTTTTGTGGGATTCGAACATGACACAGACTCACCATGCACTAACACCTATCCTCTTTAATTTCTTACCGAGGTGCTAACAATTCCGGTATTGCAACTAGTGTCTTCACTTTAGAACAAAATCCTCATTTTTCACACAATGATTTCAGTTTGAGTATAAGGATTACATTTCAACACTCGCTCTCAGAACAAAGTCACACTCATTCATACCTATTGCCATAAGCTTGCCCTTATTTTCACTGCCTTAAGTTCGCTATACAACCCTTAGGATCACGATAGGACTTTTTTAGCTTGTAACGTAGGCTCAGAGTCAGGTAGGGTATATTTAGGTATACTTTAGTGACTTTTTGCCCTCCTTGACATATCGGCTAAACCTTCCGCTCTATATCACTTTACCTCGCCCAGTTTCTCCTATTCTTTCACCTTGCTGTTTCCCTTCTTTCTTCATTTGTGTAAGTGACTCTTTTCTTTTCTTGTTTGTAATTCTTGAATATTTCTTTTTTTTTTCAATGAGTTCTTGAGTCACTTTACTTTTGTTCTTTCTCTCTCTTTGTTCTTTCAACCCCACTTTCCAGAGCATTCCTCAAAATAGCCACCCTCAACTCATGGCTTTGCCATGAGTCAAGGTACACAATACCCAAAATCGGGTCAGGGCCATAACGAAGGTTGTTTATACATTAGCCACCCTCAACTTATGCTTTTGGCATAAGCTGAGGTGCACATGTCCAAGGAGGGACCAGGGCCAACATATTGTTCCCAGAAAAGATCAGTTGGGGTGAAAAAGAAAGGTCTAATTTTAAGCTCAAATTATTTGGATCAACGAAGGATAACTTTCATTTGGTTTCTTTTATTTAGGCTAGAAATGGGCTATATTGAATAAGGGCCTATGATCCTTTCCTAATTGTATGTTACAACTTATTTTAGCAGGACTAACCAGGCAAGTTCTAGCTCAGTATCAGTATTGGACTATTCAACTTTCCTCACACTCACTTGACATCTCATCACTATACCAGATTATCAGACACCTAGTTCGACTTGAAGGTTTAGGGTAGTGCAATGGTGTAACTCTATTTCATGTTTAGATCCACATAATTATCAGTTTCTACGCCTTTTCATGCAACCTTTTTCAGTTTTATCGGGATATCATTTCAGCCATCATGCTTCAGAGTTAAACTATGTACAAAAGATATAACGTGCCGGTTCAACAGAAAAAGTAATCAGTCTTTTGGGGAAAAAGAACACAGGCAAGAAAACCCCAAAAGAGGATAGTGAGTTGGGCTACTCAGACTTTACCCTAACACTCACTTTCCATTTACCCCACCCCCAACAAAAAAGCATGCAATTGTCCCCAATGCATAAAAAATCTAAAGATTAGAGGGGTAGGTGAAGCAAACCTGTGGCGCATAGCGCCGTCGATCAACAAGCTGGTGGGTCTGGTTTCCTAGAACCCACATCCTCTGCAATCTGGACACCCTCAGTGATGTCCTCAGCAACAACTGCACCCTCAGTAGTGCCTCCTGCTGTCTCTATAGTGCGGGAGCTAGACGCCCCAGCCGCTATCTTTGATGCTCTGATCTGGTGTGCCTCCGCCTCAGCAAGTGAGGCTCTCCTCGCGGCCTCCATCTCTCGACGCTCCTTCTTTCTTGCTCGCGCCTCATCCTCTGATCGACCCCTCCGCCTCTTGGCACTCTCTCTCGGGGAAGATGGGGGAATGTCTGGAGTAGAAAACAGAGTCGCCAATACAGTATCCTCAGCAGGCTCAATAGAATCTGACACTCTTGTCGCTAGGATCGTGTTGATATCTGCACGAAGACTGGCGACTGCAGCCTGGAGAGTCGACACATCTACCGGAGGGGCTGGTCGAGCTAATACTCTCAATTCAAAGGCATCGAGGCGCTGGTTAACCTCACAATCTTCCGCTGCATCTGCCTCTCCATACGCGCCTCAGACTCAGCAATAGACTTCTGCATCCACGGCTGGATATGATGCAGAAGAGTGGCCATTTGTGCCTCCAATTTTTGGACTCGGGCAAGCGGGACCGGTGTCGGTAGAGGGGCTGTGCTGCTACCCGGGATAGACTCGACCGGGGCAGTGTCCGTGGATGCCTGTGTAGCTGTGCGAGCCTGGGCCACCGTATCCGCAAGGTCATCAGATAGTGGTGGCAGCTCTGGACGGGGCCCTCGACTTGGGGCCAACTCATTGGCCTCGTCTCTGATGAGGCCGACGTCAACGGTACCCGGCGAGGTCCTCAACTGATCTATGTGCCATATGGGCACACCTGCAGACCTGCAAAGGGCAAAGATCATGCACGGAAAGGGGTAGGTGGTGGTGACCTTGAATGCCCTCTCATGCATGACTGCCTGGAGAAGCCATGCATAGTCCACCTCGAAGCCGGCTATCATCGCCGCCATCAGCACTGCTCGATCCCAGGTGACTATGTTATCAGCAGCTGTGGGGGAAAGGCAGTGACGCACGAGCAGCCACAAGAACTTGGCGACGAATGTGAGGTTGTCCTTCTTGATGGCCCCCTTCGGCTCGGTGACCCAATCGGCACCCTCTCCATCGACTAATAAGTGTAGGGCCATCCACCGCTTGGTGGTCTCCCTCAGTGCTGGATCTCGCAGGAACTGTCCATCCTTCACTACCTGCCAGCGGTAGTCAAACTCGGCAGTGATGAGGGTCCGAGTAGCATCTGCACTCTCACCGTATAGGACCCGACGGATGACGGGCAGTGAAATGTCAACCTGCACGCCCCGGACTAGAACCTGCTCCAATGGGGCCTGTTTCGCGGGAGCAGCCCGCCTGTCGATCTGTGATCGGAGAGTCGCTATGTAGGACGCGTAGAACTCTCGGACCATCTCTTCACTGTATCGTCCCAAGGGACGGGCTGTCCACTCTAGGCGATGCCAAGTGAATATGTTATGGATCTCCGGCATCGAGGGGAGACTCCCTGTAAGTACCCGCCGCTCCAGGGTGAGTGTTCGAGTCATTACTCCTTTATCGGTCAAGAACTTCGCATCGGAGTAAACCTGAAACTGGCCTTCAACGCACCACCGGTTTGGCTGGTCAGAGGATGGGGTGGGGACCGGGGATGGTGCGCCGGATGTGGAGTTTAAACTGTCAGCCTCATCAAATGAGGCCGACGCTGCAGCAGTGGCGGGTGCGGGAACCTCAGCAGATCCTAAAGCTTCCTCGGACCAGGATGCTCCCAAGGAGCCAGACGCTCCTTCCTCGTTTGTGGCCGACCCAGAGGGTGTGCCGGTCAGTGTGCACTCCTCATCAGACTGGGAGGCAGTGACTACGCCGGACGCCACCGTCTTGGGTGTGGCTCTGGGGGCACGTGTAGCACGGGAAGGGGCGGAGGTGCCTGGGGGCATGTATTCAGGGTCCCGCTCATCATCAGACCTGATGATCAAGCGTTCAGACGGGGCGACAGACTTAGATCGCCCGCGTGCATAAGTGCGGTCTTGCTTGGGTGCCATAGTCGATAGTACCTGTAAAGAGGCAATATTAGTATGAGTAGTGGCAATCAAATCAGGCAAGATCATATGACATGAAACTTTAAAAAAAAGTGTGTTAGTAATATTGAAACTGTACCACACGACGGGACCTATGACGGCTCGTCATGACTATGACGGACCGTCATGAGGTCCGTCGTGTTATACTTGGTATATGTATATATAAGGAACCCTGAAGGAGGGGTCGCTGACCATCATGACGGCTAAGCAGGACGGACCGTCGTGGGTATGACGGTCCGTCGTAAGTGTCCGTCGTTGGACACTTAGAAAATAATGGGAGACCCTCAGAAGAGGGTTCTCTGACCATTATGGTCGTGCAGGACGGACCGTAGTGGGTGTGACGGTCCGTCGTAAGTATCCATCGTTGGACACTTGGAAAATTTTTGGAGACCCTTTTCAAAGGGGTCTCCTGACCATCATGACTACCGTGCAGGACGGACCGTCGTGAAGACAACGGTCCGTCACAGGCGTCGTTGGGGAGGGTGCTAGGGCTTATGCGATGGACCCTACGACGGTCCGCCGTGAATACGACGGACCGTCATCGGGGTCTCGTTCTGAATATCAGAGACAGAAATGTAGGTACCCTAAGCAACCCCAATGAACACATATGGTCGTGTAGTGTGGTGGACCTCTATGTGTCTATCCCAACTACCTAGGAAACTATTAATGTGAAATCACCTATGTCTGGGGTTATTAACATGGCAAATTCAAAATTTAGAGCCTAGGTCTAGACATAATCATATCAAGGGAACAAGATACGACTAGGAACGAATCTAATAATAACTAATAAACAAAAATACAAGAGAAATGAGTACAAATTTATAGACACATACCTTGGAGATGGAGAAAACACAAGTGGGGAATGATTCAGGTGGCAAGGTAGATACCCAAAAGCAGCAGCACCGACAAGTAACTGATAGTAATAAGGTTTGGGGAGATTGTGGGAGTAATGATCAGTGGGGGAAGTGTGGAAGTGGAAAAGCGAGGGGAGATGAGAGGAAGTTGGAAGTAATGGGGTGGAATATGGAGGGGTGCGGAGTATAAACGGTCAAATGTTTTAAAAGGGTCCAGCCGGGTTGGGTCAGGTTAATTTCATTAATCGCACGACGGTTCCCCGACGACGGTCCGTCTCACATGCGACGCCCCATTATGGTTTCCGTTGTGTGTGCCCTAATTTCAAAAATGAAAGAAATACGTACCTGGTGTGACGGTGCATACGACGGTCCGTTTCAGTCGAGACGGTATGTCGTTGTATCCGTCAGTGACTACTGCGGAGTAGTTTTCTGCAGAATTTCCTGGTGATGTGCCTGCAAATTTAAAACCCATTTATAGAAAAATGCTACCATTATTAAAAAGACGATAAGTATTGGGTTGCCTCCCAACAAGCGCCAGATTTAACGTCGCGGCACGACTGGGGCCACTTGATTACTCAGACTTCATCAAGATGGCATGCCTCTATCACTTTATTCCCCGATGCTTTATGCCCAAAATAGAGTTTTATTCTATCTCTATTCTTCTTAAACCGCACTCCCTCCTTGGCTTTTAACTCAACTGCCCCATGAGGGAATACTTGGGTAATCAAGTAAGGGCCAGTCCATTTGGACTTGAGCCTACCTGGAAGACAAGGCACCCCAGAACTGTCTACAAGTACCAAATCCCCAACCACAAACTCTTGTTTTGCAAATTTTTGTTCAGTCCCCTTCTTCATCTTTTCTTTGTGGGATATGACAGATACCGATTGGAGCTCACCACTCTGCCTCATGGTCCTACAAATGTTGAAGGTTGCTTCTTCATTATTCAACCGAAATGTCATATGTCCCTTCTCCATGTCAACTAAGGCTCTACCTGTAGCAAGAAATGGTCTCCCAAGAATAATGGGCACCTCGAAATCGACTTCGCAATCAAGAATAACAAAATCTGCTGGAAAGATGAATGACTCCACTTTTACTAGCACATCATAGAGTATCCCTATGGGCTTTTTCACAGTCCGATCGGCCATCAGTAGCCGCATCGCAGTGGGTTTTGGATCCCCCAAACCCAACTTCTTGTAAATTGAGAGGGGCATTAGATTTATGCTTGCCCCCAGATCACATAATGCTTTCGCAAAATGTAATGACCCAACTGTGCAAGGAATAGTGAACGCACCCGGATCTTCTTTCTTTTGTACTAGGGATCTTGTAGCGATAGCACTACAATGCTGCAATCTATCATCATCCTCAAACGTGACCGATCTTTTCTTGGTGACCAGATCTTTCATAAATTTGGCATAACCGGGCATTTGTTCTAGAGCTTCTACCAAAGGGACATTGATAGAGAGCTGTTTCAACATTGTTATGAAGCGCCGATATTTACCATCCTCAGTCTTTTTCACTAATCTCTGAGGGAAGGGTGGTGGTGGCCTAGGCATGGGGATTACCTTGATGGGTACTTCTGCATCTGTTCCATTACTTTCATCTGTTTCACCACTACCCTTTACCACCTTATCATTATCCTTTCTTACATTTTTCTCTGCAGATGGCATGGGCGGGTCAATGGTTTTCCTACCACCCCAAGTAGTAATTGCCATACAGTGTGCATCATTCTTTGGATTTTGGACAGTGTTGCTAGGAAGAGTGCCCGGTTGCCGTGTGTTCACTGTCGCAGATAATTGGGCCACTTGCAATTCGATCTGTTTAATCGAAATTGCGTGTGTGTCCACTTTTTGCCCAATACTAGCTAAATCACCCCTTAATTCTTTAATGTGCTCATCACTAGCATCGAACCTCCTCATCATTTTGTGCAACATATCCTCAACTCGCGCCATACTATCTCCACCATCCCTAGGAGTAACTTCACAATTTTGAGGAGGAACATAGGGTCCACTCCTGTCGTTTCTATTACCATAGTTACTCCTGTTGAAGTTGTTGTCGCGGTTGTAGTTACCATCTCGGACATAATGACCCTCACGGTTGTAGTTACCATAGTTCCGACCTTGGTTACCTTGACCTTGGCGCCAATTATCCTGATTTGAGCCTTGGGCACTTGGTCGGAAACCCCCCATTTGTTCATTGACTGCATAGGAATCCTCCTCATAGTAACATTCACCATTAGGGGGTGGTGGTTTAGCCAAGTAGTTGACTGCATTAATCTTTTCTGCACCCCCAGTGACATGTTTTAGTACCAACCCAAGCTCAGTTCTCATCTGAGCCATTTCTTCCCGAATATCATCTGTGGCTGGGTTGTGAGTGGACTGCACTGCGAAGGTGTTTCTCCCTGTATCGGACTTCCTAGTACTCCAAGCTTTGTTGTTACAGGAGATTTTCTCTAATTTCTCAGCAATCTCAGCATAAGGGCATTCTCCATAAGATCCACCTGCTATAGTGTCCAACACCGCTTTATTGTTATCATCTTGTCCCCTATAGAAGTATTCCTTTAGTGACTCATCATCAATACGGTGATTTGGGACACTTCTCAAGAATGAGGTGAATCTATCCCAAGAACTACTAACTGAATCTCCTGGTAGTGCCACAAAGTTATTCACCCTGTCTTTGTGGTTTAATTTCTTGGAGACCGGATAGTAGCGTGCTAAGAAGACATCCCGTAGTTGGTTCCAAGTGAAAATGAAGTTGTATGGGAGCTCAGTAAACCACATAGCAGCCTCTCCCGTCAGTGAGAGAGGAAACACTCTGAGACCTATTACATCTAGATCCAAATCAGGCCTCCCCACACAACTTTTACACACTGCCCTTACCTTAGCTATATGGGCATGTGGATCCTCAGAAGGTAGCCCTGAAAACAAACCTCTGGCAGTGAGCATTTGCATCAGACTACTAGTTACCACAAAAGTGTGGCCTGTAGGTAGAGGAGGCAAAACCAGTGGCCCATCCGAATCTGCTATGTTATCATAGCCTCTGTAGTATGCTTGGGGCCATGGAGCGGGATTCTGTCCCCTCTGTTGATGTTCACCCGGAGCATCGGGTAACATCTAACCATGAACATCAGCCGGAGCTGGGATGTTCTGGTTTGGATCCTCATCATTGATTCCCAAGTTACGATTCATGTTTCGCAGTGTACGTTCTAGCTCGTGATCGTAGGGGAACAATTGTTCTCTTTCTCTCCGTGTATTTGGCATACAAGGAGGATAATTCTGAAAAGGAATCAAAAACAATAAAACAAAGTAAAATCAAGAAAATATCAACTAAACTATAGTAAGAAGTTCAAGTTAATCTAAAAGCTAAATTCCTCGGCAACGGCGCCAAAATTTGATACGCTCAAACTTACTTCTCAAATGAGAAGTAAAGCGGTCGCGTCAAGTAAATAACCCAACTAGTGAGGTTGGAATCGTTCCCACGAGGAAAATTGTCTAGACTTAACTCCAACTTGTTATTACTATTGTTCGGTTGATGACTTCCTTAAAAAGTAAAAGCATAAAATGGGGGTTTTTGTACTTCCTAATAAAATAAAAAAAATAACTAACGAACTTGACAGAGACACTTAACAGCTTTTAATGTTGAGTTTTAATCAAGTAATCAAAGTAACTAGGGTTTACGTGTTCCCCACAGGTTCATAACTTGATAATTCTAGCTATAACAATTCTTTCCTAGTATCTTGCATGCAAAGTGATAAGCTATATATTTCTAAATCCTTGGTCCGGCATCCAGAAAATCTCAATCCGCACCTTGGTCCGGCTACATGTGTTGCTTTCCTAACCCTTATCCTTACCTCATATTAAGCATCATATTCGATATTTGACTCAGTTATTACCTCGTACCAATCAATACTAGCCTATTAGATAGTATACACTAAATCTATGTTAATAATTCTTTTCCTATTATCTACCTCCTTGGTCCGGCAAGTAGCATTAAGGCGAGTTCTAACGTTGATCATCCGTTAAAAAGACTTCTAAGCGAAACAATTATTAATACATGCAAGACACTATTCTAGAATTGTTATTTTAGCTAGGGTTTATCTCATTATTTGCCTATGGTTCCCACAACCCTAGTTATAGAGTTTAGTTCCTCATAGCCATAAACACAATATTCAAATATATTAAACAAGAATTCATGTACTTACTTTAATGAGAAAGAATAAAGTCTGAAAATTTGCTTGATTAATCAACAAGAGTTACTTGTAAGAATCTCCAACAACCAAACACTCCGAAAAACAAAGTCTAATAATATGATGTTTAATCTCCCAGAGTCTAACCTCAAAAACGAGTTTTTTTGAACTATTTATAAAAAAATAAAAACCTAATTAAACAAGGATTCTAATTACTGGAAATCTGAGGACCACGCGACGGAACGTCGTGGTCATGACGGACCGTCGTGGGCTCCGTCGCCCCATACTTGGTGCAATTCTTCTGCTGATTTCTTCATTCCCCTCGATGGCAAGTGTGACGGACCGTCACAGGCACGACGGCCCGTCGAGGGTCTTCGTTACCAAATACTTCAACTCTTGGAATCTGGGTACTGGGATCACTTCTCTGATCTTCGCGACGAACCTGCAGGACGGGCCGTCATATCCATGACGGACCGTCACAAGCTTCGTAATCCCACACTTGGTCAGACTTCCCCATCTTTCTTCAGCAGCTTCTCTACGCTGCCACCTACGGACTGTCACAAGCACGACGGACCGTCATAAGCTCCGTAGGTGGTCTCTTCTTCATTTTTCGCTCAAAATCTCCGCATTCAGCTTTAGACAGATTTCCTGCAAAACAAAGAAAAACTTATATCAAAATTAGCACAAAAAGGCTTTCGGACACACTAAACTTAAGGAAAAAGTATTAACTATACCGTGAAACCACGGTATATCAATCGGCAAGACAAAGAAGTCCATAGTGAGAAGACACCCCTAAATCATTAACGGAACTTGGCGAACAATTCCAGTACACGGAAGACGTTGGCCACTGCCCACCATAACAGAGAATGGGGAAATAGGCTCTACTGCTAAGTGAAGGAAATTAGCCACACGAGTTTGAATAAAATTGTGTGTGCTGCCATTATCGAACATAACTTGCACTGATGAGCCCTGAACGTAACCAGTAAAACAGAGAGCAGAAGCAGCATCACCACCAGCCATAGCATGGTATGAGATACTGGACGAATGCATCATCTCAAGTCGTTGAAGCTCCTCAGCCAACATTTCATCAGTCAAAGAAGAATCAGTGAGAAGGTCTTGCACCTCTGGTTCACATTCAAGCAATAATAATTGCGGGGGAGCTTTAAATTTATGACCAGCAGAGTATTTTTCATCACAACGAAAGCATAGCCCCTTTTCTCGGCGTTGCTGGATCTCCATCGGTGAGAGACGCTTAATGGGCAGTCGATTGCGGTTAACATTATGTGGGTAAGGAATGGGGTTTGGTAGAAGAGGTGGAGAATTTGTGAAGGACGGTTTAAACGACCCACTCCGCTCCAACAAAAGTCGTTGTTCATGAGTATTGGCCAATTCAAAAGCTTCATCCAATGTTTTTCGTTTATGGACCAGAACAGTGGTTTGAATATCTGCGCGAAGACCCGAAGTAAACAACGGAACCAACCAAGAGTCTGGGACGTCAGTAGTCTCATTAGCAATAGACTCAAATTGAGCCTGAAAATCAGAGACGGTAAAAGTTTGTCGGAGCTTGGATAAACGCCCCTCTGCTGGAAACAATGTACATTTATGAAATCTACTAGTTACTTCCAAAGAAAAATTAGCCCAATTGCTCAATTGTTTGTTTCGAAATAACCAGCGGTACCATTCACGGGCCTCACCATCCAAATAGAACGAAGCTAGGGACAATTTATGATCCTCAGAAATATTATAACTATCAAAATACCTCTCTGCCTGAAAGACCCAGCTCTCAGGATTATCACCATAAAAACGAGGCATCTCAACCGAAGCTGGTTTATGTCTCATGGAGGGTATGAGCGGAGCGCCGATCGGAGCCGCCACATCAACTGCCTGGGAGTGCGAAAAAATTAGCCACCTGAGACATCAAATCCAAGAGCAATTTTTGTTGCCCAGCAAAGGCCTTAGTGAGATATGCAACTGAGGCCAACAACTCAGAGATCTCTTTTGATGGAACCACCGATGAGGATGACGGAACAGTGGTAGGAACATTGGAACTTGAAAACCCAGTCATGGAGCTCAAGCAATGAAAGCACCAATAGAATGAACTCAATAACACCAAATAGTAATTGTATTGCTAACGGTCAGTTATAAAATGAAATAGTAGTGATAATGAATTGCAGAGAAATTGAAGACATAAAGAAGGAGATGAGAACAACAGAAGAATGGGGATGAGAGGAGTACAGAACTGTCACATAAAACTTGCCTACTCTAATTCTTATGCTACTGGGTATTTATAGGTAGGGTCAACTATCTTAATTTCTTGCTTCCCACTTCACGCGTTCCACACTCGGATGCTAAACGAAATCTGTTAACTTTGTTGGATACTTTCTCACTCTTGTACTGCATCTCACACTTTCTGTTACTTGGGGAATGCTGACCTGGCTGCTATCTCGGCTAGGAGTATGCGTAATTTCAATTGAGTTATTGTTCATAACATAACAATTACATAAACGACCTGGATTTCCAGGTAGTAACTGACAAATAGAATATGGATTTTGACCCTGGAAACTATTAATACATTTGTCATCACAACATTTTTGGTCACAACTTCCACCGCATGGGCCCAAATATGTCAAGCAAGGTGTTGCATTTTTGCTTGCAACCGCCGTTGAACCTATATACATATACAAGAAATGTTGATACATTTTTAATTTTAGAGCATAAAATTCAAAAATTCTTTTAACATTTAAAATTATGTATAGAGCAAAATAAGCCAAACAAATTTAAAAAAATAAAATAAATAAAAATGTAATTTACCTGATCCAATAATGAGAAATAGAAAAATCAAAAGAGTTTGTGAGATGAGAGACATTTTCCTTTTGAGTGCCAAAAAACTTTGAACTATTAAACTCAAGCAATGGCAAAACTACGGGAGAGTTCTTCTATATATATAAATTGTTAAAAATAAATTCTCTTTTAACTTTTCAAAAGTCAAAGTTCATTTATAGCACTCTTATAATTTGACTTTTTTACTTCTTATATAATAATGAGTGTAATGGTTAAATTTGCATTTTTCAAAAATAGATTTACAAATTCAATGTTATGTTTCTCAATATAAAAGTATAGTATTATATAATGACAAACAATCCGAATATATAAAAGTATAATAATATTCATTGATTAACAATCATTATATATAAAAGTATAGTATTATTCAATCCTATAATATATAAAAGTCTAGTATCATTCAATTACGAACAATCCTAATATATAAAAGTATAGCATTATATAATTACAAACAATCCTAACATATAAAAATATAGTATTATTCAATTACAAACAATCCTAATATATAAAAGTATAGTATTACACAATTACAAACGATCTAGAATAATTTTACATTAAAAAACAAAAGGAAAATCAAAGATAAAAGAGGAATTTTGTTTCTATTTATAATTTCAACATTAACACGCGATATGTTGTTGTGTATATATAATTTAATGTCAAATATATTTTTTAGCACGCACTGATAACTATTTAGCGTTACAAGAATGATTTTTCAAAAAAATATTCTATATAGTTATGTATACAAGTAACAAAAAAGTTTAAAACAAACATTTTTGGAAACAATTTTCAATATTTTACGAGTGAGTAAGAAGCATTTTGTTAAAGACTGAAACAATGTTTAAAAGATTGGAGTTTATGAATATGTACATATTACATATTGATATATTGTCCAAATGTTGGTAGAAAACTAGAAATAGAGAATAGTAATATAAAATCCAGGCGAACAATATGAGTTACAACAAAATATAAATGATATAATAATTATGTGAGTTATCACATTTCATATTTCTAAAACATGAACATTAATCTTAGTTTAACTTATCACAATCATGATAACTATCACAGAGTGGGGTAAAATAATCTTAGTTTAACTTATCACAATCATGATAAATATCACAGAGAGGGGTAGAATAATCTTAGTTTAACTTATCACAATCATTATAACTATCACAAAGAGGAGGGGTAGAACCTCGCCAATGTTTTCTTGCTCTTCCATGTTTCCAAATGTCAACCCGAAACGGATCTGAACCAATTCCTGCAACTTCCAAACCAGTGTTCAACAACAGTAGTAACTAAATGGATTAGTAATTAAACAGCGAGCTCCCCCAGACAGCTAAAAGCAAAAATCTATGTGCTACAAAACTAAGAACTATCAAAAAGAGTAAAGATAAAAACAAGTTGTTCTAAATTCCATAAGAAAAAAAACAAATCATGAACTCTAAGACTGCTGGTGTCCACATCAGATTTCATGTCCTTGGGGCGCTCCAAGCCTGCCTATGCCTCGTTCATCATGAGAAACTGTGAGAAGTCCTTCGGGTCAATCTGGCGAATCTCCTAGCCCAGGGCAACGCAAGTAAAGATGTCCTTAATGGTCTTCCAGATCCGGGCCATCAGGCAATCACTCTCCACGCCTTTCCTCCTCTCTTGGCGCAACTGGCCGCGGGGAACCTCACCTCGAGGGTAGTGCTAGGAGGAAATGGAGTGAAGTTAGCATATACATTCCCCATCTTCTTCTATATCGTATCTAAGTCTATCTCGACCCGTGCACCTTTGAGGGTCCTCACCGTCTGAACCAGCAGTCGCGCTACTACTACTAGTTTTTCTCGTCTCCTTCTCCTGCCCGTAGAAGTAGAACATTTCCAAACTAAAATGGGGTGAATGGGGGTGATCCTTAAGGAGTAACAACACTCCTGCCCTCTTGCAAAGGGAAGTGATAAGACCAGGAAGGAAGAATGTTTTCTTGGTTCCTCGGTAGAACATCGTTCACTCGGAAATAACCCTTTATAGCACACTGTACCACCAAGGCTCGGGAAAGTGTAACGTTTGTGCGATTGCCCACAGGTGAATCCTCCTAGATACCAGGTGCACCCACCTCTTAACATCTGGTGACCAGTCAACACTAGTGAGTTCCACTTCCGTAGCCTATTTAAGTTGTTCCCATTTCGCTGGATCTACAATAGTGTCCCGCAGCCACTCGAGATCCATCTCTTTTATTTTGGCCTCGTACTCCAGGTTTGGGGCCTCTGGCACCTCCATCACCTCATTAATAGTAGTGGTGTTCAGTGGAATGTCGACTCCCCAAACACGAATGACCAGGTAAGGTCCCTCCAAACATACGATGGGGAGGATGGAATATAACTTCCTCACCCAGGTTGAGCGGGCATCTGGGGGAGCCTTAGTTAGAGGTAGTCACTCAAACTCAACCAAATGAGCATAAAAGGCAAAAGTCTTCTCTTCCACTGTTCGTAACACTAGCGCCCTCTCACAGTAGAATCATATGGCACGGTAATCATGATATCACTCCCAACTAGCGTCATCTGAAAAGCGGACGAATGGTGTGTTATCGTCGTTTTGCTGAGCCATTTGGGAAAGCTTGCGAGAAATAAGATCAGTTAGGACAATAATGACCAGATACTCAAGACTAAAACAAAAAGAGAAATTTCTGGAGAAAGGGAATTAAGCCACTGGTCTGGACATCTCGCTACAGCAGTTGTCATACCGCTACAGCAAGACGATGCAGGCTGCAGGAATGAAATGTCTATTTTTATCAATTTTTCAGTAGATCAAAGTATATTAACTATCCTAGAACACAAAAATGCTTTTATTAACCACATAACCCTTTAATAGTGTCAAAAAGTTCGAGTTCATGATGAGTGTCTAACTTTCCGCACCATTTCTTATCGATTTAGCCATATTTCGGTGAAATCTTTATGCGAAGAGGTTGTAAAAACGTTAGGGATGTAACAGAAGTAACCATGTTATGATTATTTAACACAATTAGAAACCTAGTTCAATTTTCAATATAACTACCCATAAACTGTCCCGATTTGATTAGTTAATTATGCATCCAATCATGTTAATCAATCAATGAAGTAATAAGAGTGAAAAATGAGAAAAATCATACCTTAAATTCCTCGTTTGGGAGGGAGTTTGGGTGTTTTTTGAAGAGATAAAAGAGAAATGGGGAAAAGTATGACCCTTTTCTCCACTTACTGTGGTCGATCTCCCATTACAGCGGCAGAGGTGACGCTCTAGCGGGCAGGTAATGTAAAAAAAATTGAGGTTGATTCGAAACTCGCGTTATTTCTTGTTAAATTACCCCTAGCATGGAAGTCGAGTACTCTTTTGTATAGGGCATTTTAACCTCTATGTTCTAGTGTGTGTCTACCCTCCCATGATTTCGAATTGTCAAAGATCCCAAATTCTCATCGTTTCATGTAGAAGTCATTTGTTAACAGAAAGCATTTTGAAGTGAGAGCTAGAGATGACCAGGTTGTAGTTGTTCGGAGACGAACGAGTAGTAAATTGGTATCTATTGTAACGATCCGAACCGCTATTATTTGAGAAGGGAAAAAATTCACAAAAATTTTTGAACCTGTTCCACTTACGTGGGACATGTGCCACAGGAGCGGCAATGCTGTAGCGGCAACTTACCCCGCGACAGCAGGATAGGTGAAGTAGAATCCTTATTTAGCGAACTGCTTATTTTTCCATCTTTCTAAATATAACACATAAGTTGTAAATAATTCTAGAAAATTCTATAAAAACTATTCTAAGTTTGGAAAACAAGGAGAGGGAGCTTTCTCACATGGGAATGGCAGAATCTTACAAATTCTTGGTCAAATTCACGATAGTGAATCCATAAAAGCTCGAAAAGAAATCAAAACTCCATGCAATTTCTTGGCGCCCATGTAGTTTAGGTTTTTATGCATTGAGTAGTCATAAATCTGGGCTTACCTTTATGTATGCAGAATCAACCCTAGGAGATATGCGTAGACCTTTATGCACGAGTATATTTCGTGGAAAATTTCTATAATGCAACATATTTGGGGTTAGTGTTTGATGTAGAGAATTGATGATTGATCAAGTGTTCTTTGTTGTTTTGTTGAGTAAAATTCCTTCATTAAATAAAGATATCTGGTAGAAGAGAATAAAATTTAGCCTATGTTATGTTCGATCAATCAAAGTAACAAGTTGATGTATGTTAGTAGTTTAGGTTTAAAACCCAAATGATGAACCCTAAGGAAGAATTAGGGCTTAACTTAGCCTCTTGAGTGATAAGAATTGGGAGAAACTCATACGTGATGATTATGATTTCATATTGGTGTGATATACGTTTTTTATTGCTTCATTATAATGCACATATGTATGTGAATGTTGCATTATTGATCACCCAAATCATAATTGAGGATAATACAATAATTTAAGAGTGTGACATAATCGATTGGTAGGATGGGATGCTAGAGAAGTTTAGGATTATCTAATGAGGTTAGCATGTTTAGGTCATGATTTTAAGACACAGAATTGCTAGCGGTAGGGAAAGAAAATGGTTAGGAGTCAGAGTTTTGGTGTAAGCTGGAAGTGTTCTAAGAAAGGGTAGGGTGGAGAACATAGTGGTCCGTGCATGATCCTACTATTCATTTCTTATATTATGATGTGGGCATCGGGTTGACCAATGATTCCTACCAGCACGTGTGGTTGTACTTATACTACTCTTACTATGTATTTTTGGACGTAGTCTTGATGCAGATTGGTGATGTTTCATTACGTGAAGGCGAAAAATACCTCCAATAACTTTGACTCTTTTTCCGCATGGTGGGATTGTGTTCTATTATTATTTATTGGTCGGATTGTTCATTTAGTGGCTCTTATACCTGTTACATTAGATCCTTGGGGTTGTTAAATTACCTTACAAGTTTAACAAATAGTGTACTTAAAAAGTGTTATTTAATAAATCTTCTTAACTTTGTTGTCCGTCTTATTTAATTGACACATGTTTTGTCTATTAGGATATTAGGTTCTCCTACCTAGGCGTTAGAGTAAGTGCCCGTACGGCCCAGTGGGTAAGTTCATGACACAAACATCGGGAAAAAATCATGTTGAAAACACCTCCCTCAACTGTTAATAATTCCTTCTACTTTTGTTTGTTGTTTTAATTTGAAACAAGAGAAAATGCTCAAATATCCAATGGGTTTAGTTTTGAGAAAAGAATCGCATATACCATTTTTTTAAAATTCAAGGAATCTATGTATTTTCTGCTAGAAATAAGATTCATCCATGCCATTATTTATTACTTGAAAACAATTCCTATTTCACATTACCGTTTTCTACTCTTGGTCAAATATTATTCGGCCACCTTATTGGTAAAATTATTTTTCAAAAATGAATATGGCTTGAATTTGAAATTTTCCGTTTGACACATAGACTCATCTATCTAATATCCCCTATAAAAAATTTGGCTTATCATTTCCGTTAACAAACAATGGTATAGATCGACAATTTCTCAAACGAAAATGACATAAGCGAGTTAAATTTTTTAACGAATAACATAAATAAGACTTTTCTCATAGCTCAATAACATATTTAATCCATAACATCAAAAACCACCAACAATAATTAAACATAAATGACATAATCATATATGATTAGTCCCATTTCATTAATCTTGAAACTCTAATTAATTAACAATCATGGTAACAATTACATAAACGACCTGGATTTCCAGGTAGTAACTGACAAATAGAATATGGATTTTGACCCTGGAAACTCTTAATACATTTGTCATCACAACATTTTTGGTCACAACTTCCACCACATGGGCCCAAATATGTCAAGCAAGGTGTTGCATTTTTGCTTGCTACCGCCATTGAACCTATATACATATACGAGAAATGTTGATACATTTTTAATTTTAGAGCATAAAATTCAAAAATTCTTTTAACATTTAAAATTATGTATAGAGCAAAATAGGCCAAACAAATTTAAAAAAATAAAATAAATAAAAATGTAATTTACCTGTTCCAATAATGAGAAATAGAAAAATCAAAAGAGTTTGTGAGATGAGAGACATTTTCTTTTTGAGTGCCAAAAATTTGATCTATTAAACTCAAGCAATGGCAAAACTATGGGAGAGTTCTTCTATATATATAAATTTTTAAAAATAAATTCTCATTTAACTTTTCAAATGTCAAATTTCATTTATGGCACTCTTATAATTTGACTTTTTTACTTATATAATAATGAGTGTAATGGTTAAATTTGCATTTTTCAAAAATAGATTTACAAATTCAATGTTATGTTTCTCAATATAAAAATATAGTATTATTCAATGACAAACAATCCGAACATATAAAAGTATAGTAATATTCAATGATTAGCAATCCTAATATATAAAATTATAGTATTATTCAATTACGTCAAACAATCCTAATATATAAAAGTATAGTATTATTTAATTACAAACAATCCGAATATATAAAAGTATAGTATTATTTAATTACAAACAATCCGAATATATGAAAGTATAATAATATTTATGTCAAGACCCAAAACGAGCCGCGAGTGGCACCCACACTTATCCTCCTAGGTGAGCGAACCAACTAATCTAAACCCCAACATTTACCATTATTTCAACCATAATGAACAAAATATAATGGGGAAGACCCAAAACTTATCAATATAACCAAATAAATAAGCTTCTAAAGTTTATCAATTATTATCCCCAAAATCTGGAAGTCATCACACCAAGAACATCTATCCTCAAATTTCTAAATCTAAGAGTATTTAAGAAGCTAAAAATAGTAAAAAGATGGTCCATGTCCGAACTTCAAGACATCAAGACGTGAAGGAGAGAATCCAGCACGAGCTAGGAATAATTGCTCACCCTGAATTCTGATGTGCTGAAGACTGGCTAGATCTGAGGACGAGTCGAAGTCGGTGGCACGCTTGCTGCACTCCATTAATAACAAAGAAGAAAATTACAAGTAGGGGTCAGTACAAGGAACACGTACTGAGTAGGTATCATCGACCAACTCAAAATATAAAGCAATATATACTGAATAATAATATAAAATCAACCATAACACTTAACAGGTGGCAATAAACAAGTACAAGAACCATTGGCAACAACACCAAGCACACCTATGAGGACTCAAGCCTCCACACCATACTCATTTGGGAAATAGATTCTTCGAATTTGAGTATATTAACATAATTCAAGATTCATTCTCTTTATTATTATCGTGTCGGAACGTGACACTCCGATCCCATATAATACCGTGTCGGAACGTGACACTCCGATCCAATGTTATCGTGTCGGAACGTGACACTCTGATCCATTATCTCATTATTTTATTTTCATCAAGTCTTCTTTATGTCAAGGCGTCATCTTAATAGAGAGGATTTAAGATTGAAGATTCAACAGTCTCATCATTCTAATCCACCACAATTACACAATCACAACATACAAACACACAATCAAGCATATAGAAGACTTTACAATACCACCCAATACATATCAATCGCTATTTAGAGTTTACCTATCACATAGAAATAAACCATAACCTACCTCCACCGAAGAATCGTGATCAAGCAAGCTACTTTCCCAATGCCTTTGCTGTCCTCTTCGTTCTCTCTTTCTCGCTCGTTCTCCCTCTCTGTTCTTTTTATTTTTCTTCTCCAGATTCTTTTTCTTTTACCCTAATTATCATATAATCCATTATGATAAAAGTAACCCACTATTTATTTCCTTATTATCTTCTTTAACCCCCAAGTAAATAAATTATTAAACTTACCCCACTAATTTCATAACTATAATCATGAATAGTCCAAAATACCCATTTAAACTTTTAGCGGATATCTGACCAAGTCGGGGTTACGCATCTTGTGACGGTCCGTCGTATCTATGACGGTCCATCCTGCAGGTCCGTCACAACGTTCAGAGAGTTAATTTCGATAGTGAGGTTACGCAACTTGTGACGGTCCGTCGTATCTACGACGGTCCGTCTTGCAGGTCTGTCACAACGTTTAGAGAGTTAATTTCGATAGTGAGGTTACGTAACTTGTGACGGTCCGTCGTTTATATAACGGTCCGTCCTGCAGTTCCGTCGTGAAGTTCAGAAAGTCGATCCCAGTACCCAGATTTCAGAGTTGAAGTGTTTTGGAACGAAGACGCTCGACGGACCGTCGTGCCTATGACGGTTCGTCCTACCTGTCATCGAGGGTAATGAGGAGAGAAGCAAAAGAAATTACACAAGTGTGGGACGACAGAGTCCATCACGGTCCGTCATGACCTTGACGGTCCGTAGCGTAATCCGTCGACCCAGTCAGTTTTTATCAAAAATGATTCTACTGCTCGAGCCGACTAAACAGGTTGTTACAATTTAATTACAAACAATCCGAATATATAAAAGTATAATATTATTTAATTACAAACAATCCAAATATATAAAAGTATAGTATTATCTAATTACAAACAATCCGAATATATAAAAGTATAGTAATATTCAATGATTAGCAATCCTAATATATAAAATTATAGTATTATTCAATTACGTCAAACAATTCTAATATATAAAAGTATAGTATTTACACAATTACAAACAATCCTAATATATAAAAGTATAGTATTATTCAATTACACACAATCTTAATATAAAAATATAGTATTACACAATTACAAGCGATCTAGAATAATTTACACAAAAAAAAGGACAACCAAAGATAAAAGAGAAATTTTGTGAGTTATCACATTTCTTATTTCTAAAACATGAACATTACTTAGTTTAACTTATCACAATCATGATAAATATCACAGAGAGGGGTAGAATAATCTTAGTTTAACTTATCACAATCATGATAACTATCACAGAGAGGGGTAGAACCTCGCCAATGTTTTCCTGTTCTTCCATGTTTCCAAATGTCAACCTGAAATGGATCTGAACCGAATCCTGCAACTTCCAAACCAGTGTTCAACAACATTAGTAACTAAATGGATTAGTAATTAAAAAGCGAGCTCCCCCAGACAGCCAAAAGCAAAAATCTATGTGCTACAAAAGTAAGAACTATCAAAAAGAGTAAAGATAAAAACAAGTTGTTCTAAAATTCCATAAGAAAAAAAAAGCAAATCATGAACTCTAAGACTAGGTGGTGTCCACATCAGATTTCATTTCCTTGGAGCGCTCCAAGCCTGCGTATGCCTCGTTCATCATGAGAAACTGTGAGAAGTCCTTCGGGTCAATCTGGGGAATCTCCTATCCCGGGGCAACACAAGTAAAGATGTCCTTAATGGTCTTCCAGATCCGGGCCATCTGGCAATCACTCTCCACGCCTTTCCTCCTCTCTTAGCGTAACTGGCCACGGGGAACCTCTACCTCGAGGGTAGTGCTAGGAGGAAATGGAGTGAAGTTATCATATACATTCCCCATCTTCTTCTATATCGTATCCAAGTCTATCCCGACCCGTGCACCTTTGAGGGTCCTCACCGTCTGAACCAGCAGTCGCGCTACTACTACTAGTTTTTCTCGTCTCCTTCTCCTGGCCATAGAAGTAGAACACTTCCAAACTAAAAGGGGGTGAATGGGGGTGATCCATAAGGAGTACCTCATCAGCATCAAGTAACAACACTCCTACCCGCTTGAAAAGGGAAGAGATAAGACCAGGAAGGAAAAATGTTTTCTTGTTGCCTCGGTAGAACATCGTTCACTCGGAAATAATTAGTGCCCCTGTTCAGTTGGATACCCTTTATAGCACACTATACCACCAAGGCTTGGGAAAGTGTAACATTTGTGCGATTGCCCGATAGGCGAATCCTCCTAGATACCAGGTGCACCCATCTCTTAACATCCGGTGACCAGAAAACACTAGTGAATTCCACTTCCGTAGCCTATTTAAGTTGTTCCCATTTCGCCGGATCTACAATAGTATCCCGCAGCCACTCGAGATCCATCTCTTTTCTTTTGGCCTTGTACTCCAGGTTTGGGACCTCTGGCACCTCCATCACCTCATTAATAGTAGTGGTGTTCAGGGGAATGTCGACTCCCCAAACACGAATGACCAGGTAAGGGTCCTCCAAACATACGATGGGGAGGATGGAATAGAATTCCCTCACCCAAGTAGAGCGGGCATCTGGGGGAGCCTTAGTTAGAGGGAGCCACTCAAACTCAACCAAATGAGCATAAAAGGCAAAAGTCTTCTCTTCCACTGTTCGTAACACTAGCGCCCTCTCACAGCAGAACCATATGGCACGCTAATCATGATATCACTCCCAACTAGCGTCATTTGAAAAACGGACGAATGGTGTGTTATCGTCATTTTGATGAACCATTTGAGAGAACTTGCAAGAAAAAAGATCAGTTAGGACAATAATGACCAGATACGCAAGACTAAAACAAAAAGAGAAATTTCTGGAGAAAGGGAATTATGTTGGGAAAGACAAGGCACTAACAAAGAAGGCCTGACAGGATAACAGCGGAAGAATACCCAAGTCTATACTTTCCTTTTTCGATTTGAACCAAGAGAAAACAAACAACCACAAGCAATATGATAGTAAGGCAGCAAGTAATTCAACCAAACAAATATAACAAGACAATAATAAACCAATCACACAAGACACCAAGATTTACGTGGAGAACCCTTCGATGTGAAGAGTAAAAAACCACGGGACCAAAAGCTCCACTATAATCACCAAGAGTTACAATATTGTTCTCCAAAATTGGCCATAAAACAAGTGCCAAACAACGAGCAACAACAAAATAAGATTGCACCAAATCTAGAGAATTAAAGGAGCAAAATCACCAATTTCGCAGCTACTGTTCACGACAGCAAAACTGAAGCTGCAGACCACCAAATCCAACTCTGTCAGTTCCTAATCAAAGATTGAGATGAATATAATATGCTGTCCAAAAATCAGCTCAATCGGACAAGAAACGAAGCGGGAATCGCAATTTGAAGTTGGTTGTTATGGCTGAATTTTTTACTAAGAATTTCTCTCTTTTTTCTCTCTTTTGGCTGCTGAAAAACTCTCTCTGTGTATCTGAAAATAAGACCCTAAATAGGTTTATATTTGCCTCATAAGAATGGGCCTATGGGCAAAAATGGGTTGGTCCAAATTGGGCCTTTATTTATCCACATAGGAAGGGAAAAAAAGACCCATAACCCAACAATTCTCCCCCTCACGACTATGTGGAGGAGACCGCCATCCCGGCGACCATGCAACAATCAAACTTCCCTCTTGGCAAAGCTTTAGTCATCATATCGGAACCATTGTCATTTGTATGAATCTTTTCAAGCTCAAGCAACTTAGAATCCAACACATCTCGAAACCAATGGTATCTCACATCAATGTGTTTAGACCGACCATGGAACATAGAATTCTTGCCAAGATGTATAGCACTTTGACTGTCACAATAAAGCACATACCTCTCTTGAGCACAACCAAGTTCCCCCAAGAATCTCTTCATCCAAAGCAATTCTTTACAAGCTTCAACGATAGCAATAAGCTCAGCTTCTGTAGTAGATAGAGCAACACATTTTTGCAACCAAGATTGCCAAGACACAGCTCCCCCTGCAAAAGTAACCAAGTACCCTGAAGTAGACTTGCGAGTATCAACATCACCAGCCATGTCTGAATCAGTATAACCACAAAGAATAGGCTTCCCTGTACCAAAACACAAACTCAGACTAGAAGTGCCACAGAGATATCTCATAACCCACTTCACAGCATTCCAATGTTCTTTTCCCGGAAAAGAAAGAAAACGGCTAACAACTCCAACAACGTAAGCAATATCCGGTCTTGTACAAACCATCGCATACATAAAACTACCAATAGCTGAAGCATAAGGAACTTTCTTCATATCTTCTTTCTCATCATCACTAGAAGGACACTGTTTCGTGCTCAATTTGAAGTGCATAGCTAAAGGTGTACTGACAACCTTAGCTTTATCCATGTTGAATCTGCGAAGTACTTTCTGAATGTACTTCTCTTGTGATAATACCAATTTCTTGGCCTTTCTATCACGGACAATCTGCATGCCAAGAATCTGCCTTGCTGGTCCTAAGTCTTTCATAGCAAAAGACTTACTCAACTCTTGCTTCAACTTCTGAATCCTGCAAGTATTATGACCAACAACAAGCATGTCATCAACATAAAGCAACACAATAATAAAGTCACCATCAGAGAACTTTTGCACAAAAACACAATGGTCTGAAGAAGTCTTCTTGAAGCCCTGCTGACTCATAAAAGAACCAAACTTCCTGTACCACTGCATGGGAGCTTGTTTCAAACCACACAAGCTCTTCTTCAATTTGCAAACATAATTCTCTTTACCCTTGACTTCAAAACCTTCCGGTTGCTCCATATAAATTTCTTCATCTAAGTCACCATGGAGGAAAGCAGTTTTAACATCCATTTGTTCAACCTCTAAATCTAGACTTGCAGCCAAGCCTAGAACCACACGAATGGATGACATCTTCACAACTGGAGAGAATATCTCATCAAAATCAACTCCTTTTTTCTGATTAAATCCCTTGACAACTAATCT